>NC_141024.2:9030000-9227500 GCF_052040795.2 Danio rerio
CAGCCTGGCTTTAGCCATCTACTTTCAATGTCCACACACACACACACACACACACAGAGCCAAGGGGGCCTGTCAATGATTAATAGCTTCTCCCTGAGTGGCATCTTGGGAGGCCCTGAGAGAGAAAGAGGCAAAACAAGAGCTCTGTTTTCCCCCCTCGGCTCTCCTCTCTTCCTCTTCTGAGAGAGTGTTCACTCTCAATCCACTCCAGGAAGATAGATTTAAAAGACGGTCGGGGTAATGTGTGTGTGTGTGTTATTGTCAGAAGAAGTTTATAACACATTTCATATCAGTGAAGAAGATGAGTGAAAGATTTGGAGCATGTTATTGTTGGTCTAAGTTATGATTGATGTTTAAATTAAGCCTTTAAATACTTTTTATTATTATTTTAGGATTAAAAGCATTTTATTCTAACTGTGATTTGAATTATACTCCAAAAACTTGCTTAATTTTTCCAAATTATTAATTTTATCATTACTTATTTAAAGAATTAATGGTCACACTTCATTTTAAGGCACAGTTCTTACTATCAACACACAATTTACTTTGAGATTTTGCTCAATAAACTCCTAGATTGCTGCTTATTAATAATTAATTTTAGCTAATTTTAGGTAATTAAGTTTAGCTATTAGGATTAGGCATGTGGAATATGATCATGCAGAATATGCACTTTATAGCAGCCGATTCGAATGTTATCACGCGATTGAAGGGGCCTTATTAGCGGTTATCAGCTGATAGATATGGGCCAGTAGGGGCCTTCTGCGCCTACTGGTGGGCTCAGAAGGATGTTATCCTCCATCCACATGGTTAATTATTTATATTATTTATTAAATCTCCCATTAATTGTACTTCATTAAAGTCTACCCCTACCCCAACCCTCAACCTAACCCTCACAGTAATGTAAAAACAGATCTGGATCTGAAGTCTTCTCTTTTAGTATAGCTGATTAACCACAAGAATGTTTTAAATTATTTATTAAATCTCCCAATATTTATTCATTCATTTTCTTTTCGACCTAGTCACTTAATCAATCCGTGGTCGCCACAGCGGAATGAACCGCCAACCCACATCCAGCACAGGTTTTACGCAGCAGATGCCTCTCCAGCTGCAACCAATCCATGGGAATAAATCTCCCATTAATTGTATTTTATTAATGTCTGCCCCTACCCCAACCCTAAACCTAACCCTCACAGTAATGTAAAACAGATCTGCATCTGGAGTCTTCTCTATTAGTATTGCTGATTAATCATGTGGATGGATAACAGCCTTCTAAGGCACTGAAGGCCCCTACTGGCCCATATCGATCAGCTGATAACCACTAATAATGCCCATTCAATCGAGTGATAACGTTCGAATCGAGTGCTTTATAGATAGTAATAAACAGCCAATATCTTAATTATAGGCAGGTAATAAGCCACTAGTTAACAGTGAGTATGTTTACATAGGCACCAATAATACGATTTTAATATGATTAAGACAATACTCTGATTAAGATTCTACCATGTAAACTGATTTATGATTAAGTTAATCTGAATAAGGTCATAATCGAACTAAACAGAAATCGAATTAAGACGTGGAGTATGCTGATTTTAGTCTCATTATTGAAGTGCAGTACTGACATGTTAACACCGCAATCAAACTATTACCGTCGTGTAGGACTTTTCGCCGTGTTTTGTGACAGGATAGTTCATACACACACTGTTTGACAGTATTCTCTGCACCTACCGAGTCAGTGAAGGACCACCACATTGTAAAATGCGAAGGGTTCTTTCTCCCATTTGGTGTGCGGTATCAAATTCCATTAAAACAACACTCTTCCAGCTGTTCACATCCATTGTCTCGTTTGTCACAGTTGGCATGCATGAAAAGTTCCTGAATGAAAGTGAAAGTGCTAAACTGCAGTTAAAGTCCACAAATTAAAAGTGAAACACCCGAAATTACATGAAACTCCAGAGAAAACATGAATGTCCTATAACTTGCAAGGAACGTTCAAAAAGCAACTCATGTAAACACCTTAATCATATTATTGTCTTATTCAGATTAAGGCTAATAATTTGATTACTGGTGTCCATGTACTGTAAACGTAGCCAGTGAGAATTGGTCCCTATACTAACGTGTTGCTGGATTAATTTTGAATTTAAATAAAAAGAAAACATTAGCACTTTCACTTTTAAAAATTAAGCCATTTTTATGCTGTTGTTTTATATTTATCTTGTAATCTAAAACAATAGAAGCTCCTTTTTATGAGCTTATATTCCACTGTGTTGATTATTATAAGCAACACACTCGCTCTGTCTGGTCATATACAGCAGCTGATCTGTCTACACCAAAGTCAAGAGTCTTATTTTCAAAGTCAGGTCATAATGAACTCAACGACTCTGACATTTTCTGTATTTCATCAGGTCCAAAGCGCTGCGTAATGCGGTCGGAAACATGAAAGAGTCTTTCATGCTTTTATGCAAGTTTTATCAACGCTGAAGCACCAGGGCTTTTCAAGGCACCCAGGATGAGGCCATATGCAAAAATAAGTTGATAATGATTAGAATAGTGTAATTCCTGTCTCAATGCTCTGTAAAGTGACTCCGTGGATATACTTGATGGTGTGTCAGCAGCCGTGGATTATATCAGGAGCACCAATTTGATTATAGTGATATTATAATGAGCACTGAAGCGTTATAAATGTCCTCTGTGTTGAGTTCCCTTCATTGACAGAATAGGTGAAAACCAGCAGTAAATAATAAGATTCCTTCATTCATTAATTTTCCTTCAGATTATTCCCTTTATTCGCCACAGCAGAATGAACCGCCAACTTATCCAGCATATGTTTTACGCAGCAGATGCCCTTCCAGCTGTAACCCAGTACTGAGAAACATCCACACACACATACTACAGACAATTTAGCTAATCTAACTCAACTATTGCCCATGTGTTTAGACTGTGGGGGAAACTGGATCACTAGGAGGAAATCCACACGAACATTGAAGAACATGCAAACTTCACTCACATATGCCAACTAAACCACCCAGGATTCGATCCAGCGACCTTCTTGCTGTGAGGGAAAGTGCTTATGAGCATGTCACTATAATTGGATTCTGTAAATTGAAACGTTTAGTTTTAAATGTTCACACTAAGAAAAACATAGTTTTTGAAAAACTAATGTAGGAACTTGAAAAATGTAATTGTGCATATGGTCTCAGTTTTTTGGAGCAAATTTATCATGAGATAATATCCTTAAATATTAAATTTACATACACTATAGTTTTACGAAATTATGTGGATAGTGCATGTCATATATTTTGAGATGTCTGCAGGAGAGTGTGTTTCTGGGGTGGTAGTGCTGAGATTTTATTGATTTTAAAGATTCCTTATTATACGTTCACATTCAAGCACTTTAATTTTGTCATAGTCTGCATTGCAACATCACCTCTTTTGGTAACACTTTATTAGACTCAAAATCTGTTAATAAACTATGCAAGTACATGTCAACTTACACTAACCCTAACCCCAAGCTAACAGTCTACTTGCATGTAAACTGCATGTCAATGCAATGCAACTTAAATTCAACAAACGGACCATCAAAATAAAGTGTCACCCCACTTTTCTCTGTGTCTAGGTTTAAAGTTATTGGGTCTCATTTAGGAATTTTTGCATTTAAACCTTCCTAAAATTAACTGTAAATACCAGAAAATCCAATTGCAAATTCCCATGTTGGTGTGTTGATTGAAACCAAATTTAAACCATCTTAAGTGTGTTTCAATGCATTAAAAATACATTTATCTTGGCATTTTGCTACCTATTTTCTGTACCTTTGGCTCAGAATGCATTTTAAAATCCACATTAAATTTTTCTACAAAAATCCCATATGTAATGATGAAAATGCAAGTATATGAGTCTAATAACATTTAGTGCAAGTACCATTAATATGATCAGTTTTGCCTCTATTTCAACTTGTATGTTGAACACATCAAATTCAATTTGTGTATTAAATTCTCAATTTAATTTTGCACCTTATAAAGCACAGGTGTCAAACTCTGCACAGTTTAGTTGCAACCCTATTCAAACACACCTAATCAAACTATTGAGTCCTTCACTCTTGTTTGAAACCTACAGGTAGGTGTGTTGAAGCAGGGTTGCAACTAAACTGTGTAGAGCTTCGGCCCTCCAGGAGTTTGACACCCCTGTTAGAAAAGCATTAAACTTGGCATGTAATTTACATGGTAAAACTGTGGTTGGAAATACCAAAAATAAACTAAATAATTTAATTATTTATTTTGTATCAAACTATGCACCTTTGTCATAGAGACTGCATTTAAATGAAGAAATGCATTGCCATATCACATGTTGCATTGATGTTTTACATATTACATTTTAAAGTAGATTTCTTTAATCTATTTATGGGACAAGTTATATATATATGTATATATATATATATATATATATATATATATATATATATATATATATATATATATATTATTTTAAAAACATAATAGATGCACTATTCTTATTTTAAGGCAAGCAGGGCTAAAGCAAGGCAGCAGCGCAAACATTTATTGTGCTTATAATCAAGTAAAGCAGCAGGGTCTGCAGTCAAAGGTGAGGCTAACAGAAGACAGAGAGTTCAGGCCAGTGTCTGTCTTTAAGAGCCATCCGAGAAGAAGAGGAGGAGGTAGAGGCAGTGGAAGGGAGAAAGAGAGAGAGGGAGGAGGGTGGAGGAGTGAGGCCAAGAGGTGAAAGCCGAGCTGGAATTTGTGCGGTATGCAGAGAATGATGGGATTTTTCCTGCTGGGCGGCTGAGAGCTGCTGCACTGCTGAGCATTGACCAATACGCACACACAAACACACACACACACACACACACACACACACACACACACACACACACACACACACACACACACACAGACAGAACTGAAATCACACTCTCAATCTCTTCTCTCCCTCTCTCTAAAGGCCCTGATATACTCACGGCAAAGTTAGTTGCTTTTCATTGTTTGTTTGAAACACCAGAGCTGTGGTAATATCCAGACACTGTCGGGTCCAAGAACGGTAAAAATCGGACTTCTTTAAATTTCATTCCTTCATTGTTTTTCCTTCAGCTTATTTTTCAAGGGTCACCACAGCAGGATGAACTGAAAATGTGGTTAAACTTATTAACGTAATAAAATAAGTCAAAGTACCCTAAAAACATTTGTTGTCATGACTTTTTATCATATTTTACAGTGCGCTGTTGAAATGTTTAGATGTGTATATATGCTTTCCTTTCAATATCAACCAAAAGTCAGCATACACTTAAATTTATAGTGAGCTGAGAAAACAGCATTTAAGAAAGCTTTCAAAGCGGATGTTTGCAAACTGTAAAAGATTATATGATCAGTTAGTCATGTCAACATGTTTTTAGCTTATTTATGATAATAACAATTCCTTACATTTATATAGCGCTTTTCTGGGCACTCAATGCACTTTACACATTGGGGGGGAATCTCCTCATCCACCACCAGTGTGCAGCATCCTCCTGGATGGCGCGATGGCAGCACACCAGCTGATTGGTGCAGAGGAGACAGCCAGTTACGATATGGGGATGGTTAGGAGACCATGATGAACAGGCCCACAAATTTGGCCAGGACTCTTTTTCGAAGGACATCCTGGGATTTTTTAGCTTGGTTTCTTGCAGTTTAGAGTCCCCATCACTATATTGGGGCATTAGGACTACAGGTTGAGTGCCCTCTGCTGGTATCACTAACACCTTATCCGGCAACAACCTAGCTTTCCCATGTGGTCTCCTATACAGGTACTGACTGGGCACAGCCCTGCTTAGCTTCAGTGGAGGACCATGTGCAGTTGACAAGTTGCAGAGAGCTAGCTGCCGACAATTTATTAATTTAAGTTAATCATGTTCTAACTTAAATGTATAAGGTATTCAAGCTGTTTTAAGTCAGTTTAATATTATACAAGTTTTAAGGACTTATAAAGGTTAATTTGATTCAGCTTAAAAATTTAAGGCAACCGATATATTTTGAGGAACCGATTAAAGCTCTGCAGTGCAGACGTGTTGCATTCATTTATTCAATATCCTACAGTAGACTGCTTTATAGTAAATAGCTTTATTGTGTTTAACATGAAAACTGTAGCACTGTTGTTATAAGGTAAATTAATCTAGACTGAAACAGCATTAGAAAAGAACCTGATGTAAAAAAAAAAAAAGATTGTATTGTAGAAAGTTTCCAAGAATTCGACCTTCATATAACAAAAGAAATGTAAAAATTAATGGAATTATCTTCAGTATCTTAAATATCTTAAGTGTATTGTTATTCCACTCTTTGTTTGAACAAAAATTCCATTTGAAAGCACATAAAAAAGTAAAGCAAGTACATAAAAAAGTATTTGACAAATTACAAAATAACTGAAGGAAGAAAAAAACTAGTTTCAGTAAATGTGACCTTCATATATAACAAAAGGAAAAACAGCTGAAATGTTTTAATAAAAACCTACAATGACAGAAATGTTCTCATAATTCAGAAACACCCACACAAACTCACATCTCCAGCAATCTGCCCTGTCACTTTTTGCATTGTGTTCCTGTCTGTATTGTCATTCTCTTTACTTTATCTCTCTCTCTCCCTTCACTGATCACACTTTTCATGTTGTTTTTCTTTTCAATGTCTCAAATAGTCTTTGTTCCCTTCTTTCTGCATCTATCTGAGTTCTCTTACTCCTATATCTCTGTCTTTCAGTCTCTCTCTCTCTCTCTCTCTTTCTGTAAAAGTAGAGACTCCCAGTGTAGAGGATTCTTATCCAGCTGTATTCCTGTCTCCGAAACTAGATGATTATGGAGCTGTTTTTAAAATCTGGGAAGGATTTGTGTTTGAGCTGTTTCTTAATCACATGTAAAGTTGTGCACAAGCTGTTTTTAATAAGACTTTTTTAGTGTCAAGTATTATTTCTTAAAATAGATGATGATGATGATAAACCTGAATGGAGGATCTTGTATAAGCCGCCATTAACAAATAGAACCGGAGATGTAGAGAGGAGGATTCATTCAATGCTTTTGTTTCTGTCATAAATCCTGAAGTGAGTTCTGATTGCCCCTTTCGTCTTAAAGGAGAAACAGTTTTTCTTGCTTTAACGGAATGTTCTAGATCAGTGTTTCTCAACCACGTTCCTGGAGGACCACCAGCTCTGCACATTTTCCATGTCTCCTTAACCAAACACACCTGAATCAGATTACAGATTACAGCAGAGACTGTAAGACCTGCCTGAGTGTGACAGACAAAGGAGAAATCCAAAATATGCAGTGTTGGTGGTCTCCGGGAACATGGTTGAGAAACACTTAATGCCTATTTTGGCATATTAATGTCTCCATTATGTACTTTTTGGTTCTTTTAGTTTTAGATTTGTGGTGTTAAATACATGCAAAAAAAAGAATTGCTGAACTTTATTTTGGATCAAACTAAATTAACTGTCTATATAAACTAAACTGAAAAATACAGGTCTGTAATACTGTAGCAAAAGAATTGGTTGTATTTAAGACATCTCCTGTTTGTATAATGTGACTCATATTTTGTGTTTTGAAGTTTTATTTATTTCTGAGCTATTCAAATTCTTTCTTTCTCACTTTTTTTCTCTCCTCTGCTCTGCTTTTCTCTTTTTTTTTTTTTTTTTGGCCTTCCTCCAGTGCCTGACAGTCACAAGATTGTTATTTCATTTATTTAGTCTTTTTTTCCTCCTACTTTCTCTCCGTTGTGTCGCTCTAAATACGCACCATTGTTCAATATTGACCTTATCGGTCATGAGCTGTTCTGGGAGGGTCTGTTTCATTTCAGTTGTACAAAGTTGAATTTTATTGTCCACTGTGGGGATCATGAGCTTTGTATTTTCATTCTAGTTTAATCTGTGTATTTTCGTACAAAAATTCTGAACATTGAAATCTTTTTTTCCCTCATTGAAAAGTTGCCATATTATTAGTGCATTATATGTTGAAAGATGAAATAACGTCCTTAGTTATGTCAAATCATGCAATTTAAGTACTAATTTGAGTACTAAAAGTACTAATTAAAAAAAAATAAACTATAAATGGAATAAAATGAGCATCTTCTGCAGTGTTAATAGATGATTATTTATTATTAAAATAGTTCAAGTCAGGGGTGCCCAAACTTTTTAGATGAAGGTCCTAAAACCAAACTCTATTGAGCATAGTTGCCCAAAGGTAAATAGTTACCATGGGTAATTTCCTAATTTATTTAATAAAATTAAAAAAAAATAAAAAACTTTTATAGATATATATTTACATTATACAATGAACTTTATGATTTTTTTTTTTACAGTAACAACATTACAGATCTCATTTAAAACAATGGACTACAATGCATAGTCCATTGACTATGACTTCTGCATAGTTCTCTATTTGTCGAGTGACAGTTTTAAAAACTCAAATTAATTTACATTTAATAGAAACATTTCATTTCTATTAGCTTCTTTTTTATTGCTCAGCAACAAAGCAAATAAATAAAAAAAGGTTATATCAAATTAGAAATGACGCTCTCTGTTAAAGGCCAACCCTCTCTATTATTCTCAGATGGGATGATGGGCCAAATCAAAGGTTACAATACAGAGAGGCTCTACTTTGGGCATCTCTGTTTTAAATAAACTACCATAAATAAAATGTCAGTAATTATATTGAAAATAATTGAAAATAATCCATTCAATGTGTTCATAAAAAAAAACAATTACTCAGTGATACAGAATATATATGATTCACTGAGTAATTGTTGTTTTTTTATTATTTTTAATAGATTTTAATTAATACATTGAATTATTATTTTTTATTTATGTAAATTAAAATTGTATTGCTTTGTCATTTTTTAAAAACATTTCTTGTTTAAAACAGCACAATTTTATTTTAGTGTAAAAAAATTATTACATTTTAGTGTAAATTTATATACTTATTAATAAAGACAAATGTAGACAGATGTGATGAACTATATATAAAAATACAAAGATATATATGAAGAGTTCAGATGCAAAAATCTCTAAGTGCCTTCTGAAATTTCCTTAGAAAATGAGCATTATTCTCATTATTAAAATGATCATTTTTAAAATAAAATTTTAGATGGCATTTAGAAGTTTTTGCATTTAAATTGAAAACTACTCTAGTGGTTTCCAAGTGGATGACATTGAAGATATCATAGATAGATGTTATATTTTTAATTATTTAACCATTACAGATAGTAAAAGTTTGACCAAAAGACTTTTGTGCATTTGAGAATATTTCTGTAGCAAACGGTTTGCGGTGTTTCAATCATTTAGTGTGCTGCCTGCTGTAGACAGTGGTACAGTACAAATGAGCTAACTCAATACAACAGCAGTGTTTACTACACTATTCCTTTTTCTTCATAGTCTGTTCTCTCTTTCTACACTTCCCTTTCTTCCCCTGGTTTTGGTACAGGTCATATTTTAGGCTAAAAGAGCCAGGTTTTCATTCTTTTGTGTGAGGCAACTTTTGAGAAATTCCTGCCTTGCCTCCCCCCTCGTCTCCCTGAATGAGAAACTGTCAGTTTAATTGGCTGTGATCTCGTATGCAAAGCTGCTTTCACTTATTGCACTCAGGTCTTATCCTTTAAATATGGATAAGATGATTTGAAGGGGGGAAGCACCGGGTCCTTCGCCGCCTGTATGCTTTGAATTAAAGCCAGACATGCTGGGGTTCATTCCATGTTTTTTTTTTTTTCCCCCCAAACCGTGATATATATATTTTTCCTCATCCTGGTGCAGGAGATTTCCACTTATTAAAAATTCTGCTCCGTCTGAAAGTCTGTCTCTCATATCAGCCAGAGAAATATTGCAGGAGTCGGAAATGGGGAGCAGTGAAGTGGCAAGGCCTGTTTCAGAATCACTTAACGCTCATAAACAAAACACATCTGCAACAAAATCTGCAATCATGTCGACTCTAATCCTGAGAGACAAATCCGTTTTAGAGAGACAGAGAGATGAAGCAATAGAAGAGGACAGCAGAAGAGATGGTTATGGGGAAACTCTTTGTGCTTACATGTTTAGAAACTGCAAAAAATGTTTAATTTTTTTCTTTTTTCTGTTTGTCTTTTTTTTTTTTTTGTCTTTTTTTACTGCAGATATCTTAATAACAAATATGTGAACATCCACTGTTGAGGGTAAGGCATTACAAGTAAGGCAAGTTACTTAATAATAATAGTTTTCTAAGTAGCGAATAAACTTTAAAACTTTTTATAAAATGTAATGTGAGTTGCTTTTTAGTTTAGTTGATTTGCTTTCAAAAACGATTGCTGAAATAAAATGAGGTGGCGCAGTAGGTAGTGCTGTCACCTCACAGCAAGAAGGTTGCTGGTTCGAGCCTCGGCTTGGTCAGTTGACGTTTCTGTGTGGAGTTTGCATGTTCTCCCTGCATTCGTGTGGGTTTCCTCCGGGTGCTCCGGTTTCCCCCACAGAACAAAGACATGTGCTACTGGTGAATTGGGTAGGCTAAATTGTCCGATATGTATAAGTGTGTATGAGTGTGTTTGGATGTTTCCCAGAAATGGGTTGCAGCTGGAAGGGCATCCGCTGCATAAAAAAACATATTCCGCTGTGGCGACCCCAGATTAATAAAGGGACTAAACCGAAAAGAAAATGAATGAATGAATGAATTAAAGTGATCCTGGACGCAAAGAAACCTGCAAGCAATGAGAAAATGCAGGAATAGGCAGAAAGGAAGATTGCAGAGCCGTACATTTCAGCGATAGAAATATTCTGTAATATTTAATATTACAGCGATTTTACTTTTTAATAAAAGAAAAAGTAGCAAACACTTTGCTTTAAACTTTCATTAATCTGTATAAGGGTCATGAAGTTCTCTGAAGACAACAGTAATCTACATTATTTTTTAACGTGTCTTTCTTAAAAGTAAATGAATGTTATACAGAGTGTTGGTATATGCAGAGCTTCTCTATTTAAAATAAAGAAGAAAAAAACTGCAAGTCCTGAAAGAGCGGTCAGCCAGGTCAGAAAAAGTAACGCAAAAGAAACACAAAAGTAACGCAACGTATTACTTACCATAAAAAAAAAATAAAGCAACTAGTTACTTTTCTGGGGAATAACTCAATATTGTAATGAACCACTTTCTGAAGTAACTTTCCCCAACACTTTGAATAACCCTAGTTTGCATATCCAGTGCATTAAAGATATCTAAATTTCTTAAATCAAGATATATTTCTGATGTTGACATGATTTCAGAAAGAACAAAACAGATGAATAATTCAAATTGTCTTGTTTTAGGAATAAACAAAAAAAAAATCAGAAAACAAAACCTAACATGTTGTTTGTCTTTTTGATTTTCAAGTAAAGGTGTCTTAGTTGAAGAATGATATAAAAGCATCTACACATTAGAAACTTATAGAAATGTCTGGATTTAGAAAAGACAAGATATTTGGTTGAAACAAATAATAGTTTACATGAAATTTTGTTCACAAACATTTTATTATAGCGTGTTAAATGATTACTAAAATAATTAAAATGCGTTGAAATAAAGATCCAAGTATTAAGCGAAAAGGTTTACAAAAAAAAATGCTTTAAAAAATCAAAGCAACTTAATTGTGACAAAATGTAATGTAAATATTTATTATTAACATTTAATATAAAAGAAATCAAAATTTCGAATAGTTACCCCACCAACTAAACTAGATCAAATGTTTAGGTTAAAAAATATTAAAACTAAAACTGAAATAAAAACTAAATTGAGGCGGTTCATTCCACGATGGCGACCTGTGATAAATCAGGGACTAAGCCGAAGGAAAATGAATGAATGAAAACTAAATTAAGCCTAAACAGGCGGAAAAAAAATGTTTATAGTGTTGATTCTGAATATTGCTGTAAGGTGGGCCTTAATAGCAAAAAGTTTTCAGTTTTAACATGCAGAAAAGCGAATTCGGAATTATGCACAATAATACCATTGAAAATGTGAAGTCAAAATGTCTAAGTGGTCAGACGCGTTTATGCAGTTTAATCTGCAGTACACCGAGAGGAGAAATCAGTGAGTTGTGCAGGGTCTGCTGTGTGTATTCCCTGTCTGGCCTTATTTAATTGAAGTCTTGTGTCATCTGTGCAGAAACACGAGCGCCTGGATGTTGCTGAAATGTATTAACACTGGTTTTCTAATAGGGTCAACCTTTTTTCTCTATCTCTCTCTCTCTCTCTCTCCTCAAGTTACTCTCCACCATCATCTCCAGCTCCATCCATCCAAACGCACATTGAAATTCATAAACATATTTGCACATTTCCACAGCCATTCCAAACAAGAAGCTCATGCAGAAATCCCAATGTTATGCCATGGAGTTTGTAGCGGCATTAATCATATTTATCTAAAATCAGGGGCTCTGATACACTCGCAGATAGAAATGCAATGCAGGGCCTAGAATGGGCTGATAAACATCAGCACAGGGCTGAGTTTCCAATTCGTGCCTCGGAAAAGAAAGTGGGCTGAAATGAGAGGGAGAGAAAGGCAGTTTCTCCAGCCCTGAGTCTGTCGGAGTGAATGAACCATGTGACAGGACATGTCGCGTTGAGTGACAAAGCAAAAAAAAAAAAAGAGAGAGAGAGAGAGAGAGAGAGAGAAGTGGCAGCACAAAAAGTAAAGCACTCTCCACAGTTTCCCAGCATCCAAACTCAGCTCATAGAGAGAGAAAGAGAGAAACAGGAAAGGGGGAGGAAGAACAGATGGAAAAAGTAGCAAACGCAGAGCAAACAGGACGTTAGCATGGCAGATATGAGCGTGGATGTATGCAGGTACATGTGTTTCGGGAAAGTTTGGAAAGAGTGGTTAGAGGAAAATATCTGTCAGCATTTACTCATTGCAAACCTAGAATATGATAATGAACATGGTATTAGTCCATATGACCGAATACAGAAATACATCTAAAAGGAAAGTCTATAAAAAAATTCAAAATTCTTTCATCATTTGCTTTTTAATCACCCTTGACTTGTTTTAAAGACCACTTTTTTATTTTTATTTTTTGCTCTGCTCTGCTCTGTTGAACACAAAAGAAGATGTTTTTAATATTGTTGGAAACCTGACATCTATTAGAGGAAAAGCAAATGCTGTGGATGTCAATGATTACAGGTTTGCAACATTCTCCAGTATATCTTCTTTTGTGTTCATCAGAATAAAAATAATCACACTGGTTTGGAGCAAGGGTGGATACCACAATAACATTTGACACTTTTTGGTGAACTATCTCTTTGAATTGTCATTTAGACAATTATCTGCAAGATATAAAGAAAAAACTATGAAATATTAAGTAAAAAAATGGCAAAAAAACAATGAGAATTCTGTGTTTACATGCTTCAATTTTATTTTTACATAATTTTGAGATTATATCTCACAATTTTTCCCTCATAAATCTAACTTTTCTCAAAATTGCATTTGATTTAATATGATATGATGTATGATTTGATTTGATATGATATACGATTTGATTTAATATATGTGATGTGATATGATATGATATGTAATTTGTATGATATGATATATGATTTAATATCCTGACTTAATATCCTGAGGTCCTGACTCTCTGTGGTCATTAAAAAGCCCATGGCACTTCTCGTAAAAGAGTAGGGGTGTAACCCCGGTGTCCTTGCCAAAGTCCCTCAATCGCCCCTTGCAATCATGGCCTCCCAATCATCCCCATACATCGAATTGGCTCTATCACTGTCTCTCCACTCCACCAATAGCTGATGTGTGGTGAGCGCACTGGCGCTGTTGTCCTGTGGCTGCCGTTGCGTCATCCAAGTGGATTCTGCACACTAGTGGTGATGTGGAGAGACCCCCCTCATGATTGTGAAGCGCTTTGGGTGTATGGCCATACACAATAAATGCACTATATAAATACACATTACATTACATTACATGATTTGATATGATATGGTTTGATTTTATATGATATGATATATGATTTGTTTTGATTTGATATGATATATGATTTAACATGATATATGATATGATATGATATATGATATATGTTTTGTTTTGATTTGATATGATATATGATGTATGACTTGTTTTGATTTGATGAGATTTAATATGACATATGATATGATATGATATGATATATGTTTTGATTTGATTCATTTTGAGCAAAAAAAATCATACACTTAAAACATTTCTTTAAACAAAATACATTTCAACATGGTTGAAATGAAGCGGGATGAAGGACAAGCTTATTATTTTTTCCACCCCATTACCACACACATCATTCCTCTATTACTTCAGCTTATTTCTTCAACTTTCTTATTTCATTCGTGAGTTTATAGTTCAAAACTGCAATACACAAAGTGACAGTTCTGAGAAGGTTTTTATTTTTAAATCTGTGGTGGGAAACTAGTATTTCTACTATCTTCAAATTATACATTTATAAATAAAATAATTTTTTACCATCTTTTAAAAAAATACAAGTTTTTATATTTGGCATTGGTGGTTCCACAAAAACAACTTCAACAACTTTTGTACGTTTTTCCATACAGATTTTTTTAGATAATTAAAATGTTCATCACATAATGAAAAACAAACAAAAAAGCATTGTTGGTTAGTTCTTGTGGGAACACACACGTCTCTTCTAACAATGCTGTGAAAACCCCATTTGTTTTTGTCTGTTTTTTTCTTCCAAAGATTTGCTTTCATTATTCTCAGTGCTTTCTCGATGTTAACAAGCAGTCCTACATCTCTCCCCTTATATCCCACAGAGTTAAATTGCAGATGCATAAGTGACAGAATAGTAATTTTGGGGTGAACCTTTTATCCATTTAAAAGTACACAGAGAGTTTAGGAGTTGCAGGATGAATAATGTTAGTGGTTACTGTGTTAGAGAACAGGGCAAAGATGTCAGTAATGTAGAGCAGTTGAAGATCTGCTGAGATAGAAAGAGAGAGAGAGAGAAGGGGAGAAGGAATGCTCTGCATACCGCATGGCGATAACGTCAGACACTTTATAAATTTCCCTGGCTGAGCCGGACCACTGCCTCGAGGCAGACACAAGCTGAGCCTCTCCATGTCACACTCAGAGCCTCTAAATCTCAAAGAGAGAGAGAGAGAGAGAGAGAGAGAGAGAGAGAGAGAGAGAGAGAGCATGGCATTAACAGAGAGCTGAGAGAAAAGTGATGGACGGCCGCCATAGACTGAGAAGGCTTCGTCTGGAAAAAGGAAGGACAGAGAAAGAGAGGAAATGAGATGAAAAAATGGGCTCTTTGCTGCCCAGTATGTTTGGTTTCATATTCTTGCATCGGCCACAGCTTTTTAGCTCGGCCCAAATGGCCCAAAATACAATGCAATCATCTTGTAAAGCATTGTTATTGGGAAAAGAAGTACTGCTTCACCCTGATTACTTTTCTAATTGAAGTCCCTCGTAACAGTCATCTTAAAGTGCTGTCATTTTGCTTTGTCCTTATACTTCACTTCATATGGAGAAATGTCAGTAACACTTTAGTTTAGGTCACAATTCACAGTTCTTACAAACCATTAACTCATATTGTTAGCTTGATAAACTACTAAGTAGCTGTTTATTAATAGTTACTAAGGTAGAAGTTGGGTTTAGGTTTTGGGTAGGATTAGGGATGCAGGAAAAGATCAGTCAGAATTGATTGTGAGCTATTAAGTAAGAAGATATGACTCAGAATTGGGGTGTTATGTGAAGGGGACGCTGACATGGAGGTGTGGATCCAAATACAGGGTTTTTTAAACAGAGAATGGTCAGCCAAGCAATGGTTAAAAAAGGAGCTACCAGATGTATACAGGGAATCCAGAGACATCATAAACAGGCGAATGTTCAAAGACAGGCAGCAGACAAAACAAAACAAAGCAAATCAAAGGTCAGTACATGGCAAGACAAATGTGCCGTAATGTTCACTATAACAAGACTCAGCAACTAGTGTGTGTGTCTGTGCTGCTTTTAAAGTCAATCTAATCAGTCTTTGAGCAGCTCCCAGCAGTGTGAGTGTAATCAATCGTGATCTGGAACAGGTGTGTGTGGTGCATGACTGGAACTTGTGGTCCATATACCAGTACATTTGTTATCCTATGCAATCTGTGTGTTTACCAGCAATCTGTAAGGATTAGATCGCTGGTGATTGTGACATGGGGGATATAAACAGAATTGGGAGGGAAATATTTTTTTTATTAATTCATTTTTAAATAATATGGTCAGATTTTTACTTTTTTTCAATAACAAATTTATTTTTTGCAATTCTAAATTGTTTATTTATGTTTATTAATTATTTTTGTTTAAAAACTACGCAATTCGTAGTTTTTTAAATTGTAATTCTGCATCAGAGTTGTAAAAACAATGTTTCACAAATATTTTAGTTCATATTTTGCAGCTATTTGAGTTTTGATCTAAAATTGAACTGAGTATTATTACACACACACACACACACACACGTACACAAATCTCACATCATTTGACATTTTGGGTGAAATGTCCCATTGGAACACTTTATTTTTATTTATATATACGCCCTCCTTTAACTACTCCAGCCGCTTCCTGTCAGCAGTCCACTCTATATGTTCCTTTGAAAAGCTGAAACAATGGTAGCTGCCTTTTTTGCTGACACTACAGTTTAAGCGTACTCTTTGAGCTGTAGACCGGGTGCATGAAGCCCTGTGGGTGCGGGAGCCTTAATAAGCATCTTACTGCTAACACAGGTTCTTAATATAATTCACTCATCTATATTGCATCCTGTTTTTAGTTATACTTTTACTACCTCTTAAAGGCTGCTGTCCATCCTAGTAACAGTTTTACTTCTGTTTCTGACCATAGATAGATAGATAGATAGATAGATAGATAGATAGATAGATAGATAGATAGATAGATAGATAGATGGATGGATGGATGGATGGATGGATGGATGGATGGATGGATGGATGGATGGATGGATGGATGGATGGATGGATGGATGGATGGATGGATGGATGGATAGATAGATAGATAGATAGATAGATAGATAGATAGATAGATAGATAGATAGATAGATAGATAGATAGATAGATAGATAGATAGATAGATAGATAGATAGATAGATAGATAGATAGATAGATAGATAGATAGATAGATAGATAGATAGATAGATCGATCGATCGATCTATGGATGGATGGATGGATGGATGGATGGATGGATGGATGGATGGATGGATGGATGGATCCCTAACACTAAATAACCCTGAACCGTAGCACTAAATAACCCTAGACTTTAAACCCTTAACCCTAAACTCGATATAACCCTCATAAGCGCCCCCTGTAGTGTGAATTTCTGCTATGGTTTGACACTTCTTAGCAGGATTGAACACTAGACAGACAGACAGACAGACAGACAGACAGACAGACAGACAGACAGACAGACACAGACAGACAGACAGACAGACAGACAGACAGGTAGACAGATAGACAGATAGATAGATAGATAGATAGATAGATAGATAGATAGATAGATAGATAGATAGATAGATAGATAGATAGATAGATAGATAGATAGATAGATAGATAGATAGATAGACAGATAGACAGACAGATGGATGTTGCATTACTATTCATTCAGGCTGCTTCAGATTTCCAGGAATCTGGTATTTTCACTGCTATTTAAAAGGGAGAGAGAGAAAAAAGCTAAAGAAGTGTTCAGCCAGGCTGTATGAAGCTATGTGTTCTTTCTCCCCCTGTGCTCTCCAGTGTTTGTGCTCTTGAGCCGGTATTGAGAGGTGGGCTCAAGAGAGCCCGGCACTAAACTTGATCAAACCGGTCTATTTGTCTTTAAAGCTCCTGAGACGTGCTTCACTTCCTGTTGTGTAACACTGCCTTTTCTACATCTCTAGCAGAGCCACGCAATACCCAGGCCCAAGTAATGGAGAGAGAGAGGGAGAGAGAAAAACAACACACAGAACAATTCTGTTACTGCCCGATGTGTACTGCTTTAAACATGTGGCTATTTTCTTCTTCAAAAACAAAATGTTCTATAAAATTAGAATCTGGCCTGACATCATGGAGTGTCATTCCCTTTTTGAAGACACACACATTCTGTAATTACTAACGCATGACATACAGCAATAAAAGAAAAACATGATGAATGACAAAACATTGACAGGGCGGCACGGTGGCTCAGGGCTCACAGCAAGAAGGTCGCTGGTTCGAGACCCTGCTTGATGACATAATTGACCATAGTGTATGAGTGCCTGTATGAATGTGGAATTGTATAGCTGTTTCCTAGTGCTGGGTTGCGGTTGGAAGGACATCCGTAAAACATATGCTAGAATAGTTGGTGGTTCATTCTGCTGTGGTGACCCCTGATAAATAAGAGACTAAGCCGAAGGGATATGAATGAATGAATAACCCAGCATTTGTTCTTTTCTATGCCACAGTTCAATTTATCACTGCCATGTATGTCATGCCATTCATTACTCTGTAGTATGACGGTTAAGTCTGTTTAATGGCTATAATGCAGTGCTGGACCTCCTAGATTTATCTAATCCAGGTATTTCCTTTGTTTCCAGCACAGGTTTTTGCTCGGGATACATCTTTCTTCCATTTCGACAATCAACTTTGATCCAACTTCCAAGAACTTCCATCTGGTAAGTTACAAATTCCACTAGATTTATAAACCCCTCTGACCTACAGTGCTCACTGTATATGTTGTCTATGAAAAAGTGTCTACCCTACCAAAACATTATAGATGAAGCTCTTAGATAATTCCACAGTGCTTTAAAAAATATATCCTCCTGTGGCGAGCAGCTCAGCCGCCTGTGTGTGGGGTCTCTCGGCCAGAGGCTGCTGTATTTCTGTGAAGAGGTTTTAGCTACAGTAGTGTACGTCCCCCCCGTCATCCATCTCTCATCCACTTTCTTCCTTTTAGCGCTCTCTCTCTCTCTCTCCCTCTCTCTTTCCGTGTTTGAGTGGATTCAGAGCACCACACACAACACTCACGCCCTCTCTACCACCCACACTCTGAGTAACAACAAATCTCCTCCTGTGCTGTCGGCCTGCAGCCTGATCTCACACACACACACACACACACACACACACTCGTCTCTATCAGCTTTTGCTTTTTAAATTATTAAGTCAACACAAAAAACACGGAGGCTACACATTTAATTGCACAATTTTGCAAGCATCTTCCTGTTTCCCCAAGCGTCTCTTCCCGTTTTACCTTCCTCTCTTATTTGTACGTGTGTTTTTTCACGTTGTTCTGACCAGGCAGTGCGTGAGTTATGCATTTGAAAGCCGCTATTGAGTCAGAATTTATATTCCAGACTGTCAAAAGGTGCGTCTGACAGTTTGAGGTCAAGGATTAACGCTAAAATGGGCGGTTTTGGTGCAACAAAGCTTCCAATCACTGGTTGTCTTTCCCCACTTTTTTTTTTTCTTCTTCTTGTTGTGTGGTGTGGTTTTCAGTCTCGCACTCAAGTTTCTTTCATGCACAGACCTCCTGCCTCCAGAGTGCTGCTGGAGAGCTGCATTTCACTGCATATGAAAGCAGATACGATCCAGAACATGTGGACCCGTCACTTAATACAATCAGAACAAAGGGGAAAACTGCTGCAACACAAGCCAGAGTCCCATTTTTTTCACAGAAAAGAAACGCAAAGAAAGATTCAAAGTTAGTGTGTGTGTGTGTGTGTGTGTGTGTGTGTGTGTGTGTGTGTGTGTGTGTGTGTGTGTGTGTGTGTGTGTGTGTGTGTGTGTGTGTGTGTGTGTGCGCACAAAAATATTATGGGAATTCATAACTAGTTTACTTCTTTTTACTATCTTGCTCACGCCCTATTTATGTTTAGGAGTAGTCCTTTATGCTTACTTTTCCATATAAATTGTACATTTTCATACTGATGGGATCTATAAAGTAGCCACTGTTTATTTAATTAGCCATTTTTTTTCTTTAGCTGCTATTTGACAGTAATAATACAATAGTCATTACCTTTTTAAAGATTTAAAAAACATGAATGGTTTACTTTATGGTTTTACTAAGGCTACATTCAAGTTACTGTGTTTAATGTTGCATGTTTAACGTCACTTAGTGTAAATATTGGAGTTTACATGTGTCTGTTTTCTCCATGTCACTCGTGGTAGGATCAGCGAAAGGTCCAAGATGAGCAAATTGAGGAGTATTTTGACTGACTCTTAACTATTACCCATTGCTTATACAGGGGTTAGCATATATAAGTTCACCCCTCACAAATCTGACTTTGAAATTCATGTTTCCTATAGGAAGCTATTTGTGTATTGAATATTATAGGCAGTACTGAAGCCAAATCTGGAGCATATCTAACAAAATAACTTATCATAACAGTCCAAAAACTAGTACACCCAAATTTATAGATGTAGAAAATGTTACATACAAATTTATAAAAGAGGAAAAATCAAGGGAAGAAAAAAAATAAAAATAATTAGTTGAAATTTTGTAGGTTATATTATTATTTGCAGTATTTTGCTTGAATTTAATTGTTTTACGTTTCAATTTCTAAATATGTTTGGTGACTAAAATATTATCTTAATAAATGTATCTGCTTAATAAATCTGTTTTGTTTAAATTCACCAAAATACCTATATTTACTGAGAAATTGATAAAAAATATATTTATATTTTTTAACTGGGGTGTACTGCATTATGCTGAGCACCGCAGGCTTGTTTCTACCAGTAATGAGGGAAAATATCTGAATAGCTTTAATTATTCAAGGGGAAACATTGAGACTTGACAACAGTCACTATATTAATATCCTAATAATGAGCACAAATACCCTTAAAAGTATGTAATAATATATTTACAATATTTAGTTTGTACTTAATGCTTTTACGCTGTCTATTGCTTGCATTATTATTGACATACATGTAATATACAAACACTGAATTTAAGAACGGGATTTTAAAATGGATTGTTTATACTTACTGTTATTTTTAGTCGGTTTTTGACTGGGTGTTTGTTAGACTAGTCCAGGGATGCCCAAACTTTTTTCAAGGGCCAAAAAAAAATTAAACCATTTTAAGGTCATATTATTAGCCCCTTTAAGCTATTTTTTTCGATAGTCTACAGAACAAACCACCATTATACAATAACTTGCCTAATTACCCTAACCTTCTGACTTCAACTGTACCAAACCGTTTGCCATGGGTAATTTTTTAATTTATTCGGTAATATCCATAAATAACTAGAAAACATTGCTTGAAATCATATTAACGAATGCAGTATGTGTTTTAACATTTTATAATGAATTTATTATAGTAAAACGTTAACAATCCCATTTAAAACACAAGTTCAATGCTGCATACACTAGTCAAACTTACAGTACTTTGATTTGCTCGCAGATGTCTTGTGCAGTTTGCTGAGTATTTACATTTTAAAAGTCTGATTCATTTACAGTATTTAATTGAATCATTTAATTTCAGCTTTTTTGTAGCTCAGCAATAAAACACAGAAGTGAAAGGTTTCGTTAAATTCTTAATGATAATTATTGACAAAGGCATTCGCCCCAACCACCACCCCATCATTCAAAGGTTATCATGGGCCAACTTTAGCCTCCGGGCCCTACTTTGAGCATCTCTGGACTAGTCAGTTGCAAGATTTCCTTTTAAACATTCATGAAATTAATTTCAATTCATCTCACTATTGTATACTTCGTTGCTTATATTCATTTCCAAGCAGCCAAGCAGAATATATGTTTTGTACACTTATATGCTTCATATAAACATGTTGTTCCTCGTTTTATGAACCAGTGTCAATGTGCAGTTGATAAGTCGAATAACTTTTCGGTTGTCTTATTAATAAATTTTGCAAAACACACTACACAAATCCATACATTTTATTTTTAAAATGTAAATATTTTAAAAATTGCATTGCCAGAAGTCAAGACAACAAATATTTTATGTTGCTTTAACCTATTTTAATAGGTTAATCAGGTTTCAACTACATTTTTTAAGTTATACAAAGTTGAACTTAAAATTTTTTGTCAGATTTATTGATGTTAAGTTGAGATGACAAGAAAAATTCTTTAGATTTAACTAACAAAAATTTATTTAAATAATTTTTTTAAATTATATTAAGATTTTTTTGTGTGTAATACACCTCATTTACCTTTGCTAAAGCATAAAATAGTTGTTTTCACATGACATCATGATATTTGTCTGAGACGACCCAGCCAAGAAAAATCAGCCGAGTCAGACATAGTTTTCCTTCATTTGCCCACATTTTGCCTAGAATTTGGACAGCGTGTGTGGATTTTAGCGCCTCTACTATAGGGGTCATTTTTGCAAATTTGTTTCCATCTCTGCATGTGTGTGAAGGGTGGGGCGAGGGTGACAGATTGGGTCTCCTGGCTCCGGCCCCTCTGTACTCACCCTTCCAGCAAGGTCACATGACACCAGTCAAACTCTGTCACAACCTCACTGGAGGAGAGCTGGCAACAACAAACCAGAGCAAACCTCCATGCTACACACATACAAATGAACTCGCCTTTCCTCTCAAACACCTACCTTTTCATCTGGCTGCTTCAAAAAAATAAAATAAAAAAGACCCTTGACGTACAGTATGTGCAGTTGTGCGCTTGTAAAATTGCCATATGGCCGTCAGCCAGTCCGCAGTGTGAAAAGACTGCTGTGGATTAGTTCTAATGAGAGGTATGACTAAAACCTAACAGCCATGTGAGACAGTTAGCCATCATGCGCACTTTCACCACACACAGTTAATGCCACTCTTTTAAAACCCCAAATCTCTCTGTGCGCACCGTGAGTCACAAACTTTTGCATCAGAATTTGCTGACGGACTCGACAGCCGCAGGAATATGTTTAACCACCAACGCATGACTCTGCAGTTGTGCTCCATACTGCAAAATCGTGAATCCAATGATTTTTCCAAGTTCGGTACACAAATTAAGCTTAGTGGATGCTTTTAATGCCATGATGATGTTACAAAAAGGAACAAAAAGTGTATGGAACTAGTTTGTAAATGCAAAAATACTGCCAAAAGACATAAACATGCATGTGAACTTGATTTTAGTATGGAAAATTACTAACCTTTTGCCTGTAAAGTTACAGTAATTACAGTTTTATTACTTAAAAACCATTACAAAGCAATGCTACAAACAGTAAAACAACCATAGAAGTGGTTTATAGCTCAAATGATTCACAGATTTTAAACTAAAGTGCTTTTTTAATTGATAAAATGCACCTTATTTATACTCATATTATTAAAAGTATTCAAAATCCTTGAAAAAAAAACACTTGCATTGTTTCTTTTTACTTTATCTATTTGATACAAAGCTTGGTTATGGTTTTGACTCTTATTACTTACAAACACAAACAAGGTTTTCAATTGTCTTTAAAGAAAACATCTGCACATCTCACTGGCAAATGGGAGACATATTTGCTATGGTGCCCCAACAAAATCTTACTGATAAATATATTATTATAAATTTATATATACAGAATATAAACTTGTTTAGGTTTGTCTTTGAAAGGTTGGTTTGTGTTTGTCTAGTAATATGTAGAACAGAGAAGAATACAGAGCTCCGCATATATGCGTACACCCCTCACAAATCTTTTAAGTTCATATTTTAAATGGGAAGCTTTACAATATTAAATGTATATGTTATAGAAAAATATTAAATACAAATTTAAAAAGAGGAAAAATAAAGAAATTTTGTAGGCTGCAATTTTTTTGCAACTTTTTTTTTGCAATAAATTGCTTGAATTTAACAGTATTATCTTTCTATTTATAAAGATGTTTGTGACTAAAATATTATTTTAATAATTATATCTGTTTAATAAATCTGTTTTGTTTAAATGCACAAAAATACATTGCCTATATTCACTGAGAAATGTATAAACATGTTAAATTTCTAAATGGGGTGTGCTTAATTATGCGGAGCATGGTACATATTTCATAGAAAATTTGAAAATAATTTTTAGTGTATTTTTTATAACCCTTAATGTCTACCTTTTTTTCACATGAGCAATAACTGTTTCGAGTCTGTGCTGTAAAGTATTTTTTATTTATGACATTTTCATATTATTTTGAGATTTCATTTTTAGGTCTATTCTCAAAAAGTGGCAAACATGTAATAAATGGATTATAACTATACTGCACATATTTAACTCAGCAGTAGGGCAGGGTAAATTCACCTTAATTCACAATCTTGATTAATTGAACATTTTTACTCGAGTACTGAACGGTTATTTATTTTATTTTTTGGCCCTTATAATGCACTGACAGATTTTTCAGAGTAAATATGCTCACATATTACAAGTGAGAGACTTCTGAATGAAGGGTGCATTACTTGATCCTAAAATAATTTAAGGAAACAAACAATCTACTATCTATGATTATTTATTGAACATTATGTTTGAACAACTAGAATTAAAACACACATTGCCTAAAACAAACTTTTCTTATAAAAAATTTTAAATAAATAACTTGGACTTTTGGGAACAAAATTAATTATTTTCAGTGTTTTTCATATTAAAAGCATAAAGTAAGCAGTATCTCTTCTAAATAAAATAACTCTTGCATATCCTGTAAATAATTGTTTAAACTGTGCATTTCTTACATTTTCGGTAAAGAAATATTTTAATTTAAATAATAATTTTATTGTAATAGAGAATATGCCATCTCAAGGCATCTCTGTCGCAGCTTTCAACTATTGTCTATGTAGTGCAAAGTAAGGCTTAATAATGGTTCATTGTCCTACTTGACCAGAGATCAGATGTGGCTGTAAAAGTCTAAATCACCCTCATCAGAGCGGGGTCACGTGACTCCACAAGCGATAGGGAAAGAAATTTTAGAAATCGTCCTGGAAAAATTAGATCGATTATAGGTTTTGAGTGTCGATTTCGATTAATCGCCCAGCCCCACTCAGTAGCATAAAATCCACTAGTCATACAAAATGTTAAATAAAAAAATCCATGGCACTAAATTATAATACATTCATTTCACAGAAGCTCCAAAGGCTTAAATTATTTTTCTTTCTTTTCCCTGAGGGAAAAGGCTTTCAGTTACCTGTAAATCACACAGAGACAAACTTGTGTCTTTAATCCCAAGCAACAGATTGCCCTCTTCACTCTCATAGCCTCTGCATTTGGCCTTACACAGTTGTTCTGAAGGGATAAACAGCAATGCCACACACAGAGACACAAAACTAAAGCATCTCTCATGTGCCATGTTTGCTAGATGGAGCCGGTCTCCTGAAGTCAGACAGGGCTCTTGCACCACACTTTTTTTTTTTAACAGAGCAAAGTCAAACAGTGACTCACAAATTCCTGTCCATTTTCCAGCGATGTGGCAGGCACGGCTTTCAGCCACCTTTCGTCTGCAACCAAATCAGATTTTCATTGCCATTTTGAAATCAAACAATGAGTGACATTTATCAGATGATTAGATTTTTTGGATCTGTGCTTGATTTAAGCTGTCTCGGCGAATCACACAGGCTTTCTAAAATGTCTGGAACTTCAGACAGGAGCAAAATAACCTTCAACCCTTCCGCCCCCACCTTTCTGGAACCTTCTGAAACTTCAAAGCGTCTCATACAGACACCTTCAACCACAGGTGCTGGGAGTGCTATACAAGCCTCTGCTAATGTTCTGACTGCTTTGTTAAAATTCCCAGCAGTAAAAACGCCAGGTTTTCACTTTTTTATATATATAAAGAATGGGTGGTGTGAGATTTCTCACTGGTGTAAACGTTTCATAGTTCTCCTGTTATGCTGTAAAGTGTTTTTTGTATTGTTTTATATATTTATATAGATCCGACAAACATCTCCAGTTGCATAAACGCAACAAAAAAATGTAGCTTGAGGGAAGTAAAGGAGAAAAAAAATCTATGAACTCAGCAAAGTTAGTGAGGGAGATGGCGGTAACCTTCAGAAGGGCTTAAATTCTCTCTTGCTCTCTCATCAAGCGCCCCCGTTTAAATCCTCCACCCCTCTGGACGGTGGAGGGGAGCAAAGACTAAAGCTTAAATGCTTTGAATGATGGTGAGGAATGTTTAAAAGTGTCTGTTTGAGGAAAGGGGGGTGGGCTGAAGGTTTTTTTTTTTTTCTTAAGGGGGAGGAAGACTCCCGTGGGACAAACCCCGTCTCTCAGATCTGGTATGCGTGACTGAGCAAGGAGAAGAAGAAAAAAATCTTAAACCTGGCTTCTTAACTTAAGGAAACAATGGCAACTGTTAAGAACAGGATCATATTTGTGGTGTCCACTAAGTTGATGTGTGTTATTAGATTGCATGACTGAAACTGTGAGAGCAGCATTGCTGTTTTAACACCCTCACTAGCACAATTAAAGGAAGCATCCATTTTGTTGCACTTGATAAATAATGCACGCGAATATCACTTCTGTCTTCCTCTAAAATGCTCGGTTTACAGCAAAATAAACCCCTAACCCTGTTACTGCAAGATTATCTCCGAAAACTAGCATCAAAAAAGCATGAATTAATACAGAATGCATGATCGATAGGAAAAATCACAACCCGTTTTCCCCCATAATGAAATTCAATCGGCTCTTTTATTTATATAAATATCAACTTTAATGTTTTTACTGTAAGAATATAAAACATTTTAATTTGGGATTCTTTTTACAAATACATTTACAGTACATTAGAACACAGTAGCTTCTCAGCAGGACTCAATACATGTTGCAGGTCGATACATCATGGTACATATATAGGCCTGACATGCATTTTTGCGTGTTACCCTCGTTTTGACCATGTTTCTTCTATGTAAAGTTGAATATCCATGTATTTAAAACAGACAGATTGTTTTATAACACGATGCGCCCTGTTTCAGCCCTGTGAAGAGGCAAACAAGGTGTCAGTGAATTGCAAACAGGGTTGTTGTTGTTTTTTTTTCAGGGACAAAAATTCACTTCAATTTGAAGTACAACGCTCTGAATAACAGCCATTAATTAATATCTGCTTACATAAGCATAAATACATCAGCAGAGGGAACCTCTTATTCAAAGCAGGAATTAAAGGCTTTCAGGCCTGTAAAATTGAGCACAAACTAAGAGATTGGAAATATAAAAGCTTTAGTGTACAAACCCAGTATTTGCATAAGGGTAGTTGACAAATGTTCATGGAATTTTCTTCATTTGAGATTTTAGTCCTCATTTTTTTTTTAAAATCTACTTCACTTTTAATGGTCATGTGATGCATTTTAATGCAAGTATTGCATGTAGTCTCTCGGCTAATTTAGGATCACAAAGAAATGGCATGTTTAATAATGAAGAACTAAAACGTCTTAAGGTGAACAGCTGTCACATCTGCTTGAAATGTGATGTCAACTACCCATAGACTTGTTTGAAAGTCCTTCTGTTGGCTATATGAAGGAAGGGAAATAAAAAGGTAGTCTGAACCCATCCTTTCTTTCAGTCTTTTTGCTTTCCTTAAGCCAAAGACGAGATAAAGGGGGAGGGGATTGTTTTTCTAGGCACAAATTCTCATTCTTTTTAAGAATAACATTATAATACATCTAACGAGGTAGCCAAAATATCGCGATAGTCGGGGAGGGGGAGGTTTAATATTGCGTTTTGTTAACAAAAACAACTTTGTGTGTGTGTGTGTGTGTTAATAGCAATAACTGACACATGTATCACATTCAGCATTTTAAGCCTCTTTTTATGTACTTTGCTCTATTGAAATCCACCCATCCCCCTCCCGCCCTCCTTCTCCTCCGTCCCTCCCTCCCTCCAGAAACCCCCCAAGTTTCACCTCACTTTCTCACTTTCAGTCATCTGCCAAAGGCCCAGGTTCAAAACTTTAAGGCAGGGGAGCTGCGTGATCCTCTCCAGTCCCCTCTTAGTGATTTTCGTACATCCATACAGATCGATGCCGGTCAGTTGCGTCAAGTGGTCTGCGATCAGCTCCAGTCCTTTGTCTGTAATCCGCACGCACTGGCCGATGTTCAGCGTCCTCAGCTCGTGCATTTGGCGCACCATCCTGTTGATGCCATCGTCGCTGATGTGGCACGAGCACAGCGACAGCGACTTGAGCTGGTACAGGCCCTGCGCGATATAAGCCAGGCTCTGGTCGCCTATCTTGTCGCAAAACGACACGTCGAGTCCGGAGAGTCTCAGCGTGCCCATGGCGAGGTGCATGATGCCCGTGTCGCTGATGTTGTCGCACGAACGCAGATTAAGGCTCCACAGGCTCGTCATGTGAGAGAGGTGGATCATGCCAGCGTCCGAGATGCCACCGCAGAAACTCAGGTTGAGCACTTTCAGCTTGGTCAGGCCTTTTGAAATGTGCTTAAGGGACAAGTCCGTCAACTTCTGGCAGTCCTGCAAGGTCAGGTATTCCAGGCTGAGGCAGCCCTCCGCCGCGCTCCGGGTCATGCCGGCTAGGTGCCCGATGCCCACGTCCGACACATGCCGGCAGCTCCGCAGATTAAGACTTTTGAGTCTGTGCAAACCCCACGCGATGAGCAACAAGCCCGTGTTCGTGATGTTACTGCAGCCACCCAGTTCAAGCACCTCCAAGTTTTTGAGATACTGCGCTATTCTGCCCAAACTCGAATCCGTGATCTGCTTGCAAAGGCTCAGATTGAGCACCCTCAGGGAAGGGATCTCTTGCACGAACGCGTGCCCCAGGCCGTTATCCGTTAAGTTGTAGCAGCCGCTCAGATTCAAGCTCTCGATGTTGGGCATCCCCTGGATCACGTAGCTGAGGCTGCGCCGCAGGCTGAGGATCTGCACGCGCCGGATGCCTCGCGCCTGGAGGCTGGGGAACAGAGACGGGTTCGCCCGTCTCAGATGCAGCTTTGCTTCCACCCCCCTCCACACGGACTTGTGGTAGGACGCGTCCCTCCACGCTGTGCACACTTGGGCCACCCTGCCTTTGTCCCTCACGTCCAAGTAGCTGAAAATCATGGCTAAAATCTCCGGGAAGAGACACGAGATGTGCGTCTCCATCTTCCACACGCGCTCAAGAAAACAAACGGCGGCAAACCCCCACCAACGGTCACCGTCGCGGCTCGTAGTCCCCTCCGGAGGAAAAAAAAAAGGGCTTTCAGAAAGCTCCCCAAGCTTTTCTCTTTACATTTAAGTGTGCAAATCGGCAACTCTCCGTCCCGGGTGATCCTTTCAGTGGCGCAGGAAAGATTCAAATGCAAAAAAATGCCCCCAAAAGACGCTTGATCCGATTCAGACCGACAGCGAGCGGGCGGTCAGGCAGCGCTGCTGCCCGTTTGGCGCTTTGATAATAGTCTTCGCTCGACCCGGGGATCCAGACGGTCGTACATTTTCAAAAGATGTCTAAAACTGCCACAAACCTCGGGAGAAAATAAATTCAGTCCGCTATCAGATAAAAGAGTGAGGTTTCGTTTCGCGTTTGTGCTCCGCTCGCACTCATTGCCAAGCCGAGGGGCTTCCTGCTGCCTTTGTCTGATCTTTTCAAACTGACTTGGCAGGGCCGCCAGCACAGAGCGGCTGCGGGGGAGACGCGCTTATTTAAACCCAGTGGAACAAGGGATAATGTTTAGAAAAAGTATGGAACTAATACAGCCGTTCATGTTATATGTGTAGATTTTATCTTAGCCTGTGATCTGATTTATTCTAAACTGTTCTGAAAGAAATGAGTGTTGTGTATTTTCACAGCCCCCCTTTTTGAAAGCAAAATGGTTTGGTCCAACTCAGCTGGAACAGTAAGAATAGTTCCCCTGGAAACCAACTTCTTACAATTCAGTTCACTTTACCCTTAACCCTTCAGCGTCCGTGTCAGATGGAGTATTTGTGTTGTTTTTATTACAAGTTTATTTATTTAAAGTTATTTATTTAGTAAAGCTATTATTAGAATGACATTTCCTCTAACTATGTAAATATTATTTAATGTGTGAATGAAAAACTAAAACAAACAGACAATAAAAAAAGGCTTGTTGAGAAATGTTTAATAACAATTAAAAAATACATCCAACATAACACAGATAATTACACAACATTGATATTTTATTTTTGGGTTACCTATTTAAATTTACTTTAGTTTTATATTTAATTAAATCATTCTCTTATTTATATCTACACTCTCTTTTTTTGCATTGATCTTGGCATTTCTTAATTCTTAAAAACATCAGCTACATGCTTTGTACATTTCTGAAGCCTGTTGGATTATTATCATTAGTTAATCTGTTATAATATGTTAGAAACTGTACTCATACTGCAGTTCACGTCTTTTAAAATAAACATTTCTCCTAACCCTAACAGAAAGCACACAACGTTAGGCTCTATGAAGCTGGCAGAAACGGCGAGCCTTTTTGCCCTGTCAGTCTTACGTAAGGTAGTTTTTATTCCACCTTTTGCATATTTCCCCGTCTTTGGGCCCCAGGCCCCCCTCTGTGGGCTCATTGGCATTGTTAGCTGATATGACGGGAGCATTTGCAGAAGGTACTGGAGTGTAGCAGAAAGAAGGAAGAAAAGCAGCACACACACGTTTGTGTTTACAAAAGAAAATGCAGCACAGCACAACTGACAGCACAAGTCCAACCCTCCCCGCTCCGGCTCTCTGTCTGTCTCGAACCTTCTCTCTACCTCACCACATGTCTCTCTCTCTCTCTCTCTCTTTCTCTCTCTCTCTCTCTCTCTCTTGCTCTCTCGCTCTCTCTTCTCTTCAATAAATGTCACTTTTCTCTATCCTCCTCTTTTTGTTCTCACTCAGTCCGGTTATAATTGTGTAAAGCATAAAATATCTGACACTATTTTTGAAGAGCCTCATTCAGTTCACTTGAATTCAAATGGACGTTAGTTGCCTTAATATATATTTTAAGTCTTATTGTATGATATATTTACAGGTTCATATTATTTAAGCCAAATAAATTTTTAAATCAGGCGGCACGGTGACACAGTGGGTTGCACTGTCGCCTCACAACAAGAGTTTTTCCAGTGGCTTGACGGCAGACTTGAGGCGCAGATATGTGTTGACCATGATGATAGGGTTCGAGTCTTGTGAATAATGGTTCCAGAAAGTGAGTAAAACAAAAATAAAAGACAAATAATAAAATAAACATCTAAATAACAAGGTGAGAATGTGGTAAAATCTGAAAACGTGGAAAAAATCAGGTGAGGACTTCTCTTTTTTGGGTGGGCGGGTCAATCAGTGCTTTTAAAAACACTATTGGTTGGGTTTAGGGAAGGAGGGTCAGTCAGTCAGTCATTCAGTCAGTCGACAGCGGCCTCTGGTGGATTTACATGAGAACAGCAGGCGCCCACGAGAGAAATTATAGATCTAAAAAGTGTACACAGCGGTCTCTGGTGGATTCGTGATAAACTGCAAAAAAAAACGTAACTTCTGGGATGTATTTGGCGCTCTCCAGAAATGTATATAGCGTTTTTTTAGAATAAGCCTGAGTTGAAAAGTATACTTTGAATTAATATAAAGGTATATATATGAACAGTAGGTTCATTTTTAATTCGCTTATATTATTTGCAGTGTTTTATGGTATTGTTCTTTCACCTTATCAAAGCTAGTCATGGGCCGGTAAAGGATTCTGACGGTATGATAACCTTGAACAAAAATATCACGGTTTCACAGTATCACAGTATTGTGCTCACTGCTCTAAAATGTATTCTTTTTAAATGTCTGGGTAAAAAAATCTTCTTTGAAAATAATATATTCTGTTTTCTGAAAGATTTAAAATATCTTAACCTGACAGGCTAAAAAATTCAAATGAATCACTAAATCACAGCATTTTTGGATATATTTTCTGCTGGAGATACTGTTGTCCTAAGAAACAAAAAAAAAATGTAAATAAAAAATCTTACACATGCCTTGGGAACGGTATTACAAAAAATGTTGCCGTATTTAAAACCTTGACTTTTGCAAACCGTGGTATACCTTGAAAACAGTTATCGTTCCATGTCTAATCAAAGCCAATACTTTTTTCTTTTAGTTTTCATACTTATGAACTACTTTGCTTTAAGTAAAGCTCATAGCTCATTGTTTTTGGTTCATGGATTGGACCAAAGAGATACTGAGGGGGGTTGGGGGCGTTGTGAATGTATGTAAAAAATACTTGCAGAATGAGTAGGCGGGCATTAATTCACTCTATTACATACAACGGCAGAGCTATCAAACTCCAATGTTGGATCACAATACAACCTCAGTTAATTCATGTACTAACTCCATACTATTTACTCCTTTTTTCACTGAATATCCTCTTTAACTCTAAAACATGTCTGAGTGCTGGAATAAAAACGCGCCGCGGACGCCATTTGATGTTGACGTCAAGCTGAATTCATGCGCTCTCTCTGACAGACAGGTCTTGGGTTTGTATGGTGGACAGATGAAGGGCTCTGAATGCGCACTGAGCCCCGATGCCCAGCATGTAAGGGGGCGAGAGGTCTGTGACAGCGGCCCCTTTCCCTGGCTCCTCCAGCCGGCCTCACTGCCAGAGAGGAGGGCTGCTCCAGAACTGCACTGCTGTGAGTCAGAGGCTCTCAAAGCAGGCCTGCAGAGCCAAAAGCAGGACTCAAGCTGCTCCTGGAAATAAGCAGAGAGAGAGGGAGGAGGAGGGGACGAGTGAGAAAGGAAAGGGAGGGGCTTGATTTAGATAGCAGGCAAAAGCTAACAATTAATACACACACAGCCTTTACTGTACTGTAGAGCGACGTGCTTTTACATCCCTGAAAAAGTTGCGTAAAATAGAACAAAAGGAATAATATGTGACTTGTTTATTCTCTTTAACATCTTTTATTGACAAAAGTACAAAGAAACATTTATTTCCAATGTGTTCACTGATCTAAAAAGCTGTTTTCTGTCGACAGAATTGGACTTTGTTAAGAAAATGTTAAGACAGAAGCTAAAAGTCTGTATAGTTTGGCTTTATCAAATTTTTAGGGATAGTTAAAGGCATAGTTCTCCCAAAAAATAAAAAAATTCTGTCAACATTTACTCGCCATTTACTTGTTACAAACCAGTTTGAGTTTGTGATTTTGCAGCAGGGGCGCCGCTAGAGGGGGTAAAGTTAGGACGATTCTAAGGGTCCATACATTTAGGGGGGCCCCAGAGACATTATCAAGGGCCCGCACCAATCCCCCCTCACACACACCCACCCATCCATCCCCTGGTTAGCTAAAGGCAAGTAAATGATGGCAGAATTTTCATCCCCCCTCAAAAAATGGAAACACCCACATAGCAAAATTTCTCTGGCCCACACTATCAGGTTTTGCTTAGCCCACATGCCACAGTAAACTACATGATTGGACCAAGTGTGGCATTAATACAAGGGCCAAATATGAACCATATCTTGGCCAAGTCTCTGGCAAGTTAATAACCAATATTTGGGAGTCTGACCTGGGCCAGATATGTTGGTGTGTCATGACTGCAATGAATTTGATAAACCTATGAAGTATTCAATTTTAGATGCTTTTTCTCGAAGAGACCTGATTGAAAATATTTTTTTCTTTACTCAAAAATAATTTACATGTATTTTAAAAGTGGGTCAAGATAGTCTAAACGTACATATAAATATTTATCTGGTCCAAATACTACACTTGATATCTGGCCCAAGTCTTGTGTACTGCCTTAAAGATGGTGCCACCTCTGCCAATCCCAGGCCATGTTTGGCCCACAGGCTGTATGCCAGTGCTAGCTGGACGAACACCTGCCAGCTTTATGCCGAATCTGGGCCAGAAGTCTTTGCTATGTTCACCCTTAAGTGGTTCCTTTAAGAGTTCCTGTTTACTGTTATGTACTATGTTTGAAGCTGGTAAATGTTGACATCCATAACAAAGAAAAATACAATAAATGCTTAAAACATTCTCTAAAGAATTCTCTAAACTCAGACAGGTTTGGAGTTTTTTTTTTCTTCATTGAACTGTTCATAAATGAGAAATTCTCAAATTGTACCTACTTTTCCATAATTGCTCTTGCGATTTAACAGTTTATGATCATTCAGACTAAAGAGACAAAACTTTGCAATGCAGACAGCAAAAATGAAAAGAAACAAAAGCCCGCAGTGCATGAAAGTGAAAATGAAGCTGCGAGACAAGTGAGAACTGGAAGGACAAGTGCTACATGCAAACGCGAAGGTGTTGTAGGACCTCGCCAAAAAAAAAAAGGGAAAAAAGAGGGAACTGTCATGTGATTTGATGTGCTGATTCAGGGGAGGAGATAATTGGATAATTGCATGCCACAGAACTGCGCTGATAACTGCGCTTGGGGCAACCGTTCCCTAGGAGATGCAGGCATGTGTCAACATGCTGGTGAAAGCTGACACCTCATGAATAGATTTTAGGCTACTTTGTAGTTTCCCTCTCTCTCTTTCTCAGCTCCTTCACAGAATCGTGTATGACTCCAATCTGCTTTTTTGTTTTGCAAGCGGTGGCAGTTTGAGCCGAGATTTTTGGCTGCTGCAAGTCGCACAAACGCTCGCATCCATCCAGCCGGCTGAATGGGCTTTTCATGAAATCAGACAACAGTTTCTTCTGCAGCAGGGAAAGCCACGTTAGTCTATTCAAATCAGGTCGAATCTCCCCAGGATCTGCACCCCTGTTGGGGAACGACAGGGGAAACACCAGGAAGCCGATGCTTTCGGCGTCTGTGTAAAGAACTTGCGATGATGTAATACTCTCACCACATAATGCATTGTAATGTTAATATCTCTGCTGATACAAAATGAACAAATCCTTTTATATTCCCTTAACATTTCATTGCTTTGCTCCGTGCTCATCATATGCGCTTCTCCTTCATAGGCAGGCGTTTGCTTTCTGCTATAAAGTTGGTCTTTCGTACTGTGAGTCTTTGATGCTGGCGTACAGAAATAAGATAGATAGTGTTTGCATTTTTTATAGTTATAAAGCTGTCCAAAACTCTGAGACAGTGAAGGGAACTGCTGCGACGTTCTTGTCTTATTTGAAAAACACTCCATTTTTAACTCACTGAAAGATTTATTGTGGTGATAAAACAATTTTACCCATTAGTAGTGAAATATAAGAATATTGTTAATATATAATCCTAAATAATATTCTGTCTTAAAATAATAAGTTCTGGGTTGGGGCTGGAAGGGCATCCGCTGTGTAAAACATGCAGTTTAGGGTTGAGCTTAGGGGTAGACATTATTGAAATACAATTAATAGGGAATTATTATGGGAAATTAATTCAATACAGTACAATTAATGGGAAAAATACTTTAAATAATTCTCGTTAACATCCAGCTTCCTGATCTAGCAACAACCTGAGTATGTCTGCCGTCTGGAGGTATTATAAAGTTGATGACGACAACATTGGCACAGCAAAATGTGAGATATGCAAACTTGGGATTGCAAGAGGTGAAGAATTGGTGTTATTTATTACTTGATTATTCAAGCTACCTCACAGAAGTGCTCTGTTTGTTAATAGAGTTGTTGAATGTTAAAATAAGGTGAATTAAATAAAAAATAAGTAACATCCTGGGCCAGTTTCTTCGCTCTTCTTTATACTTTTGATGTATGGTAGAAGGTTAGAGTTTATATTATATCGGATCGAGTTATCGGTAGATACTCAAACTCAAATGACTTGGACTGGAGGGCAAAAAAACCTGATCAGGACGTCCCTAGTAATATGTGTAATGTATCGTAACAGTATATAGTTCATTGTAATAGTCAGTTTAATATAATAAAATAATATGTTTATTTGTATTATTTTTATTTATAATCTATTAAGTGGGTCTGTGTATAATATAATAATATAATTATAAAAACACTATCCTTCTGCTGAATCCCTTATTTATAAGGGGAAACCACAACGGAATGAACCACCAATTACTCTGACATATATTTTTATGTAGCGGATGCAACAACCCAGCACTTGGAAACACCCATGCAATCTCTCAATCACACACACGCTTATTTAATAGGGAACATGTATTTAAATAATATAATTATTTAATTCATTCATTTTCCTTCGGCTTATTATGTTGTTTTTAAGGGGTCGCCACAGTGGAATGAACCGACAATTACTCTATCATATCTTTTTATATGCTGGATGCCCTTCAAGCCACAACCTAGCACTGGAAAACACCCATACAATGTCTCATTCACACACTTGATTATTCAATAAAGAACATGTATTTATATAATATAAATATTTAATGCATTCATTCATTTTCCTTCGGCTTATTATGTTGTTTATAAGGAGTCACCACAGTGGAATGAACCGACAACTATTCTGGCATATGTTTTACACAGCGGATGCTCTTTCAGCCACAACCCATATAAACGAACTGTTGAAGTAAATTGGCCCTAGTGTGAGTGCATGTGTGAATGTGAGAGATTGTGGGTTAATGCAATTATATAAAATCATAAATATATATTTGTAGCTTATGAAAGGCATTTTTTAAAAATATCACCCTCTTGCCCCACCTTCTCTCTCTCATCCTCTGTTATTATCATGTCTTCACCTTCTTACCTTTTCAACCTCTCTCTCTTTCTCTCTCTCTGTATGCCTGGAGTCCACAGCCAGGTGAGGCCCCTCCAGAGAGTAATTACACCCTGAAACAGAGATCGGAGCCCTGCGGCGCTCACCATCAAAGCAGGCATAGCGAACAGCCTCGGCTAATGTGCTGAAGACGAGAGACACTGACAGGGTTCAAAACACACGCTCACATACAAAAAAATAAATAAAAAAACACACACAGAATGCAACCTCTCTCTCATAGCGTGACCTACAATAACAGGCCGTTTGGCTGCACAATGGTCACATTGCTCACCTGGGACCTTCAGGAGACAAAACACAGAGAGCAAAACAGACAGAGAGCTGAGTGAATTAGTCTGCTGCGTGTCCGGGCCTGGAGAGACAGAGAGGGAGGAACTCGAAACGCTCTGAAAAGTGTTCTTCAAACAACTCAAGGGCAGAATATACACACATCAGCCACCCAGACAGTAAAGCCGCTCACATCGGGAGCTTTGAGAGCCAGAGCTGGAGAAGTCAGAGGTCTCGCTCACGGGATGTTAATGCAGGCTTTAGCACTAAGGTCATGAGCTATGAGCGTTCTGAAGACGGCTTTATCAACAGAGATTTTGGGAAGTCCATGAAAATGTGCTGCATTTAGGTTCGTAAACTAACCAGGTCGAGTTTTATTTTCATTTATAGATTTTGGTTTTGTAATTTAAAAGGATAGTTCACCCTTAAATGAGATGAATGCGTAATTCACACCTTCTTCTGTTTAACATGAAGGAAGATATTCTGAAGGATGCTGGGTAAAAAGCATCCATTGACATCCATACAGGAACAAAAAATACTATGGAAGTCATTGAGTGTTTTTCCATTCTTTAGTACACCTGTAATGCTTGTGGATTGACGATGCTGAATGCCGTAGTTGCGGATCTAAATGCAGCATTTATTCAGCACAGCAGTCATAACGATCATAACAGATGCAAAACAGTATCATTAGGGTTATCCAAACATAGTCATAGTCAAACTGGCAAAAGCTCAGGCTATGTGCTAGGGATCAATACGCGGAAGAACAAAGAGAGGCTCTGAACACGGAAGACCAGACAGGATAATACTCGGACATAAAAACATTACAATATCGCAAGACTCAGCCCAAAATGTGTGTGCATGTAGCTTAAATTGTTTTTACTATCAGTCTTTGATAATCTTCGGGATTTGTATGTGTGTGATCAATGGAACAAGGAACAGCTGTGTGTGTGTGAAATGCATGTAGGGAGTTGTAGTCCATAATGTGGCAGATTTGTAGTTCTTTAGCGATCTCTGTGTTTACCAGCGATCTGCAGCCGCTAGATTGCTGGTGATCATAACAACATCACTGAAGCAGCTAATATTTATTTACAATGACAAAGGGTGGAAGGTTGCTTTCGAAATATTGAAAGATTTCAGCTGCTGTCTGGGCTTTCATTTTCTTCTCCACCTCCCTTTCTTCATGTGTTCAATACTTTTTCCTTGTGTCATTTCATTTTAGTACATGTAGCTTCATTTGTGAACTAATAAGTTTTGTTTTCTTTGCATATATGAATTTCTTTGGTTGTTTCCAACATCCGGTAAATATTTCAGGTCAACAGCATCTTTAGAAATATGTATTCAGAGAAAAATGTTGATGTGTTCAATACATATTTCCCCCACTGCATATATATATATATATATATATATATATATATATATATATATATATATATATATATATATATATAGTAATCCTTTCTCAAGAAACACAAACAAACAAGGACAACTAACAGTGTTGAGTTGTTTAACTATTACTCAAAAAGACAAGTCTGGACTTTGCCAAAAACATAATTGTGGCCCAGTTTTGATGTGGGAAGTTTGTCTTGTTAGAGGAGGCCAGGATGAAACTTCTGAGCTCAAATCTGAAGTAATATGTATGTGCAAATCTAACACTGCCCACACCGAAAGCCCATCACATTGACTGTGAAGTGAAATATGCTGCTGAAAGCTGTTTTTCATCAGCAGCCACTGGGCATCTTGTTAAAATAGAAGAATAGATTGTGGGGGAAAGAATACAGAGAAATACTGCAGAAGAGCCTGTTTCAATCCCCCCCTAAAAAAGGCCAGAATATCCTAAACAGCAAGTCATATTAACACTGGAGGAGCTCAAGAACAAAATGGTGATTGGTTCAGTCTGAAAATCCCTGATGTTATTAGTTTTTAAATTACACTGCTCATGTGTCATCAACTAAACCGAATGAACCAGAAGCAAATTTGTCTAGAAGAATAACACCTTATAAGAGAGAAAAAGTAATGCAAACCTGCCCCAAAAAAAAGAAAATTCAAAAGGAAAATAATACAGGAAAATAATACAATAATACAGAATACAGTTTTATATGCCACATACATTTGAATATAATCAATATACATAATAAATATAAAAATTTAAATGTAAAATAAATGATATATATATTAAATCTTAATTGCATTTGTATTTTTATTGAGAACATTTAATTGTCAATAAATGAGGAACCATTTTAACATTACAATTATTTAAATGAAAACACATGCAGGATGAGTTGGCGGTTCATTCCGCTGTGGTGACTCCAGATTTATAAAGGGACTAAGACAAAAAGAAAATGAATGAATGAATGAATTATTTAAATTCTATAAAGTACAGATTTACAATTTATAATCTGAGTAAAACTTAATGTTGAGTAACACTTTAGAATAATGGTTGATTAGTTAATGAATTTACTAACATGAACTGGGTGTGAGTAATCCTGTAAAGCTTTTAATAATCATAGCTTAACATTAATTCATTATTAAAATCCAAAGTTATGCTTGTTAACATTAGTTCATGCAACATGAGTTAATATAAACAAGCATGAACTACAGTAAATGAACTTAAATAACAATAACTAACATTATTAAATACTTTAATAAATGTATTACTAATAGTTTATTTTAGTAAATACATTATCTAACATTAACTAATGGACCATTATTTTATTTTAAAGTGTTGCCTAATATTGTTTTCATCGGCAAACTGTAGAGGATGTTTATTCTGATATATGATTATAACATGAATATTTTTTGATTATTGTAACAGCTCCATTTTAAATACATTATCATAACAATTGTAACTTTTATTTAAACTTTTAGCATTGTGTTTTATTTAAGTATTCATTCATTAATATTCCTTCAGCTTAGTCCGTTTATTTATAAGGGGTCGCCACCGCGGAATGAACCGCCAACTATTCCATCATATGTTTTACGCGGCGGATGCCCTTCGCTGTACTGGAAAAACACTCATACACTCTCACACACACACACACATACACTACAGCCAATTTAAATAATTTAATTCACCTATAGCGCATGTCTTTGGACTGTGGGGGAAACCGAAGCACCTGGAGGAAATCCACGTGAACACGAGGAGAACATGCAAACACCACACAGAAATGCGAACTTACCCAGCTGGGGCTCGAACCAGTGACCTTCTTACTCTGAGGCCACTGAGCCACCCTGCTGCTGTATTTAATTATAGAGGTATTAAATAATATGTTTACTTCGATGTTTGTATGTGAAGATGTGGATATAAATAAAATTAAAGATAAAAATGAATTGAAATAATATTCTCAGACTGAATGTGGGTTACAATTAAGGTTATATTAGATTTAATATGTTTTAAAAAATAATTTATGCGGATTATTGTGTTTTATATGTTCAATTAAAAGCATCACAGAAAAAAAATGATTTAGCTTAGAATGTGTGTGCGTCTGCATGTGTGTGTGTCTGTGCTCCGTTTATTTTTGGTCTCCATCTCGCCATCACTGTCAGAGAGTATCTCTTTTCTGGAGTGTTGATTGTGGAGAAGAAAGCCGAGCTGTTTGTCTTAGTTGTGGGACTCGGAGACAGTCGTCTGCTGACAGTCACCGAGCAGCTGTGCAGGCCTCATAATCACAATCAGGAAAACCTAAATAATTCATACGTTCATGCACAAATGCATTGTTTGTGTTTGAATTAAACATTACAAGAAGGTGTATTGCGTTCGAGAGAGAGAAAAAAAAAACGTTTAGAGTATAAAGGGCTGGAAGCAGAAAAAAATGAACGGATAGTCAGATTAAGCATAGGAGAAGCACCAGTGAAACCACAAATACAAAATTAGATGATCACTAGGACTTTACACGAGTTTACACAAGAGTGGTTTCATTTCAAAATGCACACATTTTGCTATAGTTACAGTTGGCATCAACATTGGCATTCATATTACAATCTTATCCACAATATATACAGTTAAAATCAGAATTATTAGCCCCCCCCTTTAGACATTTGTTGTTGTTTTTTTTGATAGTCTACAGAACAAACCATTATTATACAATAACTTGCCTTATTACCCTAACCTGCCTAGTTAACCTAATTAATCTAGTTAAGCTGTTAAATGTCACTTTAAGCTGTATAGAAGTGTCTTGAAAAATATCTGGTGAAATAATATTTACTGTCATCATGGCAAAGATAAAATAAATCAGTTGTTAGAGATGAGTTATTGAAACTATTATGTTTAGAAATGCGTTGAAAAAATCTGCTCTCTGTTAAATAGAAATTGGGGGGGAAATAAAGAGGGGTGCTAATAATTCTGACTTTAACTGTACATATTTTGAAATGAACGCATGGCTGTACATATTCACTCACTGATTAGCTGTTTTGAATCCTTTCCTCATTCATCAAGCCCTGATCACATGACCCTTATACTGAGTTTTGTTTAGTTTTTGTGGCAAGTATCCTAGGTATTAGCTACTTAAACTATTTTTCAGTGTTTTCTGGTATTTACTGTGATAACTTTATCAAGGAAAATAATTCATTTGCATCACTGAGAGACAAAAATCCTACATCTTTATAATCCTGCATCTACACAAGTTAAAGCTTTTTCCTTTGCTTTAATCAAAGTTAGTAATTTGTGGAAACACAAAGATGTTATATTGAGCTCTCATCCTGTTGTGAAGCAAACATAGAGGAAAAAGTGTGTCTGTAAATCTTATACAGATAATTTACAATATTTTAAACTCTTAATTGCACACATGCTACAAATTAGTACAAATATTTAACAAAACAATGCCTCATTTGCAAATTTAAACATCTTTTGAGAAAACTTGTAATGTGAAAAAATTAGCAGTTCTTAATAGAATCGATCACGTGGGCTATTTGTGTTTATCAATATGACGATGACTTATTTTACTCTATTCATCTGCCCTTAGGGACTCCATGTCTTTTCTTAAACATGATAATCAATAGTCAATATTATTAGCCCTCTTAAGTAATATTTTTTCGACTCTTCAGAACAAACCATCATTATACGACGTGCCTATTTACCCTGACTCACCTAGTTAATCTAATTAACCCAGTTAAGCCTTTAAATGTCACTTTAAGCTGAATACTAGTATCTTGATGGAAGTGTCTTAAAAATATAAAAATAAATCAGTTATTAGAAATGAGTTATTAAAACTATTATGTTTAGAAATGTGTTGGAAAAACCTTCTCTCCATTAAACAGAAATTGGGGACAAAAATATACAGTTAATAATATATAGCTTATAAATCAGGAGGGCTATTAATTCTGACTTCAACTGTAGGTAGGCTGGGTGCCCCATAAGGTCTTAATTCTCCAATGGATGCGAGCAGGGATTATTGTTTTACTCTCCTGCACTGATCTGCTCTGGTTTGTTCTCCTCATTGCCCGTCTCTCTCTCCTGCCCCTGTTCCGGCTCCTCTCATCCACTTCAGGAAAGTGGGCTGTGCTGCGTCCCGAGGGGTTGATCCAATACAGGTCAGGTTAATCAATCCAGGGGGAGTGAGAGGCAGTGCTGGGAGTTTTAATCAGGCCGAGACTGTGGAGACTGTGACCTCCGCTGTGTTTGTATGTGTGCTCACGTTTGAGGACTCGTCCTCTTTCCGCTCCTCAGCATGTGCGCTCACGTATCAGCAGCGCGTCTGGACCTTATACTGCAGCCACATACTTTTGCTGTGAGTTTGATGCATCTGTGCTGTTTGAAAGTATCAACTTTGATGCGATTTATTTTATTTGTTTATTTATTGTAACCCTGGACCACAAAGTCTTACAGTATGTTGCATGGGCTTATTTTGTAACAATAGTCAAAAATACATAGTATGGGTCGTAATTATTGAGTATTCTTTTAAGCCAAAGATCATTTGAATATTAAGGAAAGATCAAGATAGTTTATGAATTCATTCAGTCATTGATTTTCCTTCAGCTTAGTTCCTTTATTCATTTGGCGTCACCACAGAAAAATAAACCGCCAACTTATCCAGCATAAACAGCGGATGCCCTTCCAGCTGCAGCCCATCACTGGGAAACATCCATACACACTCATTCACTCACATGCACTACGGCCGATTTAGCCAATGCACAATGCCTTGGGACCCGGATAAAACCCATGCACACCAACACAGGGAGAAAATGCAAACTCCACACAGAAATGGCAACTGACCCAGCCAGGACTCAAACCAGCAGCCTTCATGATGTGTGGCAACAGTGCTAGCCACCGTCTCGCCCTATTTTGTGAATTTCTGACTATAAATATATTTAAACAACATTTTTGATTAGTAATATGCATGGCTAAAAACTTAAATTGGATAAATTAGAGATGATTTTCAGAATATTTACTATTAATATTAATCAATCACCCAGTCAATAAACTTTTATTTCTACAGCACCTTATTACAACCAGGAGGCTGCCCAAAGTGCTTTGCCCATACATGTCAACCCTCCTGTTTTTCCGGGATTCTCCCATATGTTACAGTTCTATCCTGCTATCATCCCGTTAAGGTATTTTCCCATATTTCTTCCGCATTTTCAGTCTTTCTTTGAAGGGTGGAAGGCCTCCCTATACGCAACTCATAGCGCCAAGCCACCAGGGGTTGCCTCTTGCTCTTAAATGTGAGTCTGTTTTATGCTTTCGCTTTGTTTAGGCATGAAAACACTTTGAAATAAATATAAAAACGGTGCGATTCCCTTTCCTTTTCATAACAGGGGCCTTCTCCCCTTCATATACAATCCTCAAAACAGTCATATAGCAGTGCATGACTGTCAGCTGTCGCACTCCATAGTGATAAATAGACGCTGCTTCCCAAACGAATTCTGTACATGCAATTTGAAGCGGAGCGAAAGTCTGTGTTTTGGGTGCGTGTTTAAACAGACATGTACACATATTAAATAATAATAACCTCTAAAGATGTTGATCTTGGTGGAGTTTTTTTCAAACACAACTAATTTCGTCCTAAATTAGCATAAAAAGTTAGGAAAGCAATCGAATGCTTTTATTATAACGTTAGATGTGTGCATTTTTAAAGTGACACCACTGTTAGTTAAAATATTAAATGAAAAAATAAGAGATTGATTCATTTCTCTTTAATCAGAATGTGTAAGTTATACAGTAAAGAAACGGCTAATGAGATTTGATAGCTTGATGTCATTATAATAGCTGTTAATTTTAATAAGCTAAACTGTTTGCTAATTTATTTGCTGCTAATACTATTTATTTTTTCTTTTGTTAATAACAATAAAACATATTACTGACCATTTAACTGTTTATTTACAATGCTCCAAATGAGTCATTTGCATATTTAGTAATTTGGGGATTTTTTAAAAGTGGGGGGCGGGAGGTGGGGGGGTCGGGGGAATCTCTTATTATGGTGGGCATATCCCTTATTTTCACATCCCAGTGTTGACAGGTTTGGTAAACACATAAGATGGTAAGAACACAAGTGTCAAAACAGCATTTTGTTCTACCGATTATCAAAAGCAAGTCTAAATATTATTATTTTGAAATCACATTCAAACAAAACATACATCAATAGTTTTATATGAATCCCTGTAAATAAAATAAGCACTCTGAAATGAAAATCACATCAGAGAAAGAAAACTATTAATGCCGTCTGAATGTTTTTTCTTGATTATGTGAATGTTAATGAAACATTCCTTTTTATAATTCTACAAATTATTATAATAATAATGTTATTAATTACTTACCTAGTAATATTTTAAAAATGTTAGATGAATGTCCGAACACAACCAGTATCAGAAAAAAGTTTAAGCAAAATATGTATAAAAAAACAACTTGTTTGTTTTGAGAACATTATTAGATAACCTTGAACGAACATTCCTTAAACGTTACTGAAAGACTGTTTGTTCATAATTTGAGAGAACTCTCTCCCATAGCATTCCTTGACATCTTCATAAGAATGTTGAAAGCATTAGAAAACATGACAAAACTCCCGAGTAAGAGCATCACGTTTTGTATGCATGTCGTCCCAGGACAGCAAAACGGGGCAAGGGGGGTGGGGGGCTGTGAGATGGAGGAGAGGAGGAGCTGCTGGTGAATGAAGGGCTTCTCCAGGGCAGCGCAGGAGGACTGATGGGCAGCCAGCGGCCTGTCAGCGTGCCAGGACTCAAGTGGGCACTTTGCCCAGGCTGGCGGCGGCCTCCAATCTGCCTTGAGAGAGAATGAACCCCCCCCCCCCCCCCCATACACCACAGAGATAAGACTGAGAAATGAACGGAGAGAGAAAAGGAGCTCAAGAAAGCAGCATCATATACAGATGAAGTCAGAATTATTAGCAGTCCTGATATATTGTATTATTTGTCCCCAATTTCTGTTTAACACAATTTCTAAGCACAATAGTTTTAATAACTAATTCCTAATAACTGTATTTTTATCTTTGTCATTATGACAGTACATACTATTTGACTAGATATTTTTCAAGATACTAGTAATCAACTTAACGTGCAATTTGAAGGCTTAATTTGGGCAATTGGGCAAGTTGGGGTCATTATGCAAGTTATTGTATAGCGATGGTTTGTTCTGTAGACAATCGAAAATAATATTGCTCAAGTGGGCTAATAATATTCACCTCAAAATGGTTTTAAAAAATTAAGAACTGCTTTCCTCTTAGCTGAAATAAAACAAATATCCAGAAGAAAAAATATTATAGGAAATATTGTGAATATTTCTTGATCTGTTACACTAATTTTGGGGAATATTTGGAAAAAGAAATTCACAGGAGGGCATTTTGACTTTAACTGTATGAAGCTGACCTGTATATTAAGACTCGGTGTCAGATAACCAGAGCACATCCATTGACCTGTGTGACCCTAAAAACAGGATCAAGGCTTTTAGTTGAGAGCGTTTTAGCATTTAATCAATGCCTTTTCACCCAATGCATTTGACAATGCTCTAATTGGGGTGTGTTAGAGGATTGTGAGGTTAAGTGCATCGCTCGAAAGTAAAACCGTGGTAGACTTTGATAACCTCGTCCTGGGTCACAAATCTCTTATATAATTATATATGAGGTGTAACATGGCTTTAGTAATACTTGCGATGCTAAAACATCCAGTTGAAAGCTGCATTCAGCAGATTCTGAAAATGGTCCATTTTCCCTTGAACTTGTTCAGTTTTGCCCACAAATTTTGACTGAGCAAAAATAAATGAGATCATACTTGAAACTTGTTTTTTTCTGATCAAGAATATACATGTTTACAGATCCTAACTTAGCTTGTTTGCATGCACACTGTAGCGATTGTGCATAAAAAGACATGCTAATGTTTTAAGTTCCATCAGGAATATGTTATAAACAAATGAAACTCAAAACTCATTTATTGCACATCATGTGAGCATTTAGTAATAGTTCATCATGTCTGACGTTTTTCACTTTCGACGTAAACACCAAAGAAAAGTTCAGTGTTTTCTTGTGGTGTCGTTTTCTCGCTTTGCATGTGAACCTGTGAGACGTTTTAATGAGCTGATTTTTGATAGTAATTGCATGCAGTGTGTGCTCTGACATGCATGATGTTGCTCTGATTATGCTTAATAGGCTGACAGCATGTAAGGTCATGTACTTCTACTAAAACTGTGTGCTTTCACGAGGGAAAGGTCATAAATGGTGTAAGCAGAACTCGACCGCAGTTAGATTTTTGCCTGTTTCATTTTGCATGTGAAAGCTTTTGCCACATTGAATATTCATTGTTTCGCTGTAATATAGTTTTGATGCAGAAAACCTGGGTGTTGTCGGTTTAGTGATGTGCATTAAAGCATTTTTTGATAGTCATTACTGGTTTAAGCTGAAAATTATGAATGTTTGTTGTAGTATTTTGACCGTAGAAATAGACTTAAGAATATCTTGTGTTCTATATTCATGTTTTGTTTTTTGTCTTTTTATTGATGGATTTGAATTGTATAATAGGCATTTTATCTTCCCTCCGACAATTTGTGATGTTAAAAAAGTGAATTTTGTTGACATTTCTAATAGTTTGAAGTGATATGTTGTCTGAGTTGGTGTTGTAAACCACAGTATAAAACCCTGGTAATAAACCAACAGTAATTTTTATGCATATATTGTTTATATGTTGTTAAATTTTCAACATCAAAAGTCAACAGAGCTGACATCAAACTCCATTAATGCAATTCATAACCATAAATAAACAGGGTAAAAAACACAGAACCCTTCAATTAACACATGAAGAGGTTAGGATGCAAAAATCTTTTAAGTGCCATCTGAAACTTCCATTGAATTTTTTTTTTCTCAGCCTCCTTAGTGTATGTTGAGTTATTTCACTTTAAATACCATGGAAAAAGCTTATGCTTCACCATAAAAGTGATATTACTGAACATACACACATGATAGCTGTTTTAGTATTAAGTTATGATTGAATTGCCTCTCGTTATAGTTATGAAATAATAACAAGCAAGAAATGTTCATGAGCCACTGACATGACCACATTGAAATGGTCTATAAATACCTAAAAAGTACAAATGTGTACCTAATAGTATCCTAAAGGTACAAAAGTGTACCCTAAAGGTACTATTGTGCAGCTGTGAAGTACAAAAGTGTACTATTTGGAAATATACCGCCCCAGAAACAGCCTTTGTACCTTATTTAGCAAGCCAAAAAGGTCTAATGTAATGGTGCAAATTCATATTTAAACAAGAGCTAGGCAATATGGCATAAATGCAGTCTCAATAATTATGTTCCATATTGAACGATAACGACATATATTTCAATATAACATGTCAATGCTTCCAGATTTAAAAGAGTCCCCCAACAATGACTGGAGCCACAAAATATGGAGGGTCTAATAAATGGCATAAAATTTTCGGCTCTTAGATCAATACAGAGTAAAAAAGTTTAGAGTTTATCATCTTTATTGACATCAATTTTAACATGATTCAATATAAAATCGTTTATCAGCCCAGCCCTAATTTAAAATTTGCAAGCACATTTTGTCCATCCAGCAATAAATGTGATCATAGACTGGTCTCTGATCAAAGAAGCACCTATATGGCTTGTGGACAAATTAGTTGACTATTGGCCACCAAAAAAGTCTCTAAAACTACAATCCAGTGTCACCTACATCAACACAAACTGTCTGGAAATGGGTTCAAAAAGAAAAAATAACTCTTCTCTAATCGAAAAACATTGCTGTTAATACTTTAAGCAAAAAAATGAAAGTTAACTGTAAACAAATGCAGGTTTCCACATGATTCATTCATGATGTCCCAACACAAATCTGCTAAGTTGATTGGTTTTGACAAATTGAAGTGGACTGAATATAAAACATTTAAATTGTCCCAAAAAAGTTGTGTTGTTTCTGCTCATTCTTGTTCATACGTAATATGAACAATTATTTTTGAGTGTTTTGAAGTGCTCTCATCCTTCACCAATGCATCCAGTATTATTGTAGAGCACTCTATATAACGTGTGCTGTGCCCATGCGCTGGGGACTGACCCCAAACCTGTCCCGTCCAGGCTCTCTGTGCATCCTCACCCACCCCCCGACTTTTACACGGGAAACCTGGCAGACACATGGTCTCTCCAGCAGCTCCGGGCCCCGTGAACTGCTGCGTCCTTCTATTTATTAGGGAATAAAGTAGCTCTAACAGCCCCTGCGCTTTTATAGCAGGATCCCCCGCTGCTTCTCCACACTACACCGAGTCCTATCAGACTTCTTACTGGGAACAAATTGACGGAGAGGAAGGAGGGAAGAGCGAGTGAGAGGGGGCCGTTTGCGTCACGGAGGAGAGAGAGTGACTGATGTGTGGCCAGTTTGGCCTGTGTCTGGTTTCCTGAGCCGGCAGTGCAGAAAGCCATATGGGAGAAAGAGAGAGGGAGAGGGAGAGAGAGAGAGAGAGAGAGAGAGAGAGAGAGAGAGACATGCGTTCACTTTCACAACCAGAGCAGTGTGCATGAGTCATCTTCTTCCAGCTTTACAGAGGCTAATGAAATAGAGACTACAGACTTATATTTACCGGGAACAGTAGCTGAAGCTGCATCTGAAGCAGCTTAAATGACTTGAAAAGGTGCATTTTTAGAGAATGATTATAAATCGCTTAAATAATGTTGTGAAGTTCATTCATTCATTCTTTTTCCTTTGGTTTAGTCTCTATTTTGCCACAGCGGAGTAACTGGCCAACAATTCCAGCACATGTTTTACGCAGCTGATGCCGTTCCAGCTGCAACCCAGTATTGAGAAACATCCATACACACTCATTTACACACTATGGACAATTTAGTTTATTCAATTCACCTATAGCGCATGTTTTTGGACTGTGGGGTAAACCGGAGCATCCAGAGGAAACCCACGCCAACACAGAGAGAACATGCAAACTTCACACAGAAATGCCAAATGGCCCAGTCGGGACTTGAACCAGCGACCGTCTTGCTGTGAGGCGACAGTCACCGTGACGACATTATGAAGTTGATGGTTTAAATTTAGAGACTAAGATTAATCCATTTAATTAAGGTAGTTTAATATAATTTAATTAATGCATAGAATAAATGTTTTGGTTTCATTACTTCATGTTAGTTAATGTGTTTACTAACATGAATAATGAACAGTAATTATACAGCATTTATTAATCATAGTTCAACATTTACTAATGGGTTATTAAAAGCCCCAATTCATTATTGTCACCATTAAAACATGTATGTATTAGTTTTTTGCATGAATGTTATTATTTTGTATTATTATTTATTATTTAATTATTAGTAATGAACACATGAACTAATGTTAACTAATACCACCTTATCGTAAAGTGTTACCAAGATTATAAAATACTTTATACTCCAATAATCTTGTTTTATTTACCTAATTTTGGGAAGAAAACAAATAATAAAAAAATATTTGGGGGCTGCATGGTGACACAGTGGGTAGCACTTACACCTCAAGGCAAGTAGGTTGCTGGTTCCAGTCCCGGCTGAGACAGTTGTTGTTTCTGTGTGGAGTTTGCATGTTCTCCCCGTGAGTTTCTTCCAGGTGCTCCGGTTTCCCCCACAATCCAAAGACATGTGCTATAGGTGAATTGGGTAAGCAAAATTGTCCATAGTGTATGTGTGTGAATGAGTGTGCTTGGGTGTTTCCCAGTGATGGGTTGCAGCTGGAAGAGTACCCGCTGTGTAAAACATATGCTGGATAAGTTAGCGGTTCATTCCACTGTGGCCAACCCTGATGAACAAAGGGAATAAGCCGAAAAGAAAATGAATGAATGAATATTGCTTTTTTACTTTACACTAGACTGATCTTTTATTCGGGCATCTGTACTTTTACTCGAGTGCTTGATCTACATACTTTGTCACCGCTGGAATTCCCAGCACTTATAATAACCAAAGTGTTCACAAGTCTGTAAAAAGCCGCTGCTTCCCTGTTGAGTCACACGTACAGTAAATCCTCACGCAGGATGGCATGTGGTTCGGGGTGCGGATGGGGGCTCCACAAGCACTGGAGGTGGGGTTAACCGGTCCAGCTGTGTTTCCCAATGTGCATTTCTGCAGCCGCCGGGAGATCAATGCTGAAGCGAGCCTGACAGATCTGTGTGCTGAGGTGTCTGAGCGAACAGCCTGCTGTATATCATTAAAACTGCAGCGTCTCTCCATAACACGCTCTATGACTAACCCAGATAGCAGGCAGACTCCCAAATCAAAGACATGTGGGCTGCACACACAAACACACACACACACACACTCATGCATTCTTACTGTCAACTCCGTCATTCCCACCCCATGTTGCTTGCTTCCACTGCAAGACATTTTCCTGACATTCCCAGTGAAATTCCATCATTTTCCCATCGTCTTCCCTTCAGGCCTTTCTCCAGTCTTTCTGTCTCCGCTCTGCCCTTCACCTCTCGCCTTCCACTTCCGTTACTCGCACTATAGTGTCTCCTACGCTTGTTTTGCTTCTCTTCTGCCATTTTGCATTTACTTTTCTTGTGCTGCACCTGCTTGTCAGATGTTTCGTGTCTATAGTTATGTCGCTCTTACTCTCCTCTTATTCATTCACTGTTATTCAGATGTTCCCTCCATATCTCTAACACTATCATCATCATAGCTGTTTTTACAGGTCCAAAATAAACATATAAATAGGTATAAAAAAAACTACAACAACAATAAAAGACAGCTTTATAAAAAACTAAAGGATTTCTTCTCCCTGATATAATAATAATAATTATAATTAAAATAAATAATAATAAAAATAATAAGAAGAAGAAAAAGAAGAAGAAGAAGAAGAAATGCTTATGTATGTCACAATGGGACGCTGACAAGGGAGGTGCGGATCCAATTGCAGGTTCATTGAACAGAGAATGGTCAGCCATGCAACGGTCAACACAGGAGCAAACAGATTTATATGGGCAATCCAGGGTCGTAGTCAAATAACAGGCGAATAGTGAGTACAGGCAGGCAGCAGACAACATAAAACAAACTAAACAAAGCAAGGTTCAAACACAACAAATTTTGTTAATTGAATTTTTCAGAAATCTAGGGGGTTTTTTGCTATCGAACTCTTCAATACTCAATGTAAAAACTGAATTAAGAGTTTTTGATTATTAAATAGTTGTGTTTCATATGTTGTGACATCTTAAGGCCTGCATATTTCCTCTTCATTAACTATACGGTGGACATACTGATCAAGTACTGGCATTTGAAATAGCCAATCAAGTATTGTAGGAATCGCCACTGTAGGACTTATTTTATTTGTTGGTTTGTTTTAACGACAAACATTTGGCATCAGCAATCCATCCAAAACTACCATTATTTGTACAGTACAGTATTTGTACAGATTTTTTTTTTCAATTCTTCTTTAAATGGATGAGTCAAGAACATCCAAAGCACCTATCAGCGGTGCATTTAAATGATTTTAAAAATACAAAAATACAAGACACTAAAGTATTTTGATGCAAAACATTAAGCTATTTTCATCAGCCCTATCAAATACAAATTACAAAATACATTTTTGTATTTAAAATACTTATTTGAAATACATGCATCATAAATGCTGTCCATCCCTGAATGCAAAGATTATCTAATACATGCATACATACTTATAAAATACATGTTTTTTTATCTAAATATAAAAACCTAAAGGATTTAAGATGCTGATGACCAATAAACATGTCATTTCCATAAGGAATCCATGGGTAACAATTTCTCTACTTCTCAACATTTGTACTCGATTACAATTATGAAAGCTGCTCCACATATGATTGTTTGATGCTGTGTGATCGAGAGCATCTTGTGCATTTGTTTTCTCCCCATTCATTTAAAGACCGAGGCTCTGGACAGATTGTTTTGATTAGTGGCTGTTTTATGCGTGGTATGGGTGGCATCTTTTTCTCTTTCTGACTCTCTCTCTCTCTCACTGGCGCCGAAGCTCTTTGTGTGCGGTTGTGTAACTGGAGGATCATCACAGAGTTCAAGAGCTCTCCTGAGCTTTAGCCAGGTTGTCTTCTCCTTCACTTCACACACACACACACACGCACCGTCTGCTCGGCTCCAGCGCTTTCCTTGTCTTCTCTCACCTCTGTTTCGTCCCTGCTCTCTGTCAGATGTGGAGCTGGTTTACATAATCAGATCCCAACCTTAAAGGGATAGTTTACCCAGAAATGAAAACTCACGCTGCTGTGCTTTTTGCCTTGGGACACAGAAGAAGACATTTAGCAACATGTTCAAGCTGCTCTTTCTGTAAAAATGTAAAGAAAAATATGTTTGACATCAGCAGACAACATCAAAATCATATCTCATAAAGTCATAAATCATATCAAGTCTCTGTAATACCAAAAGGAGCTCATTTACGCATATACAGCATATAGTATATATATATATATATATATATATATATATATATAGTATATATATATATATATATATATATATATATATATATATATATATATATATATATATATATATATATATATATATATATATATATATATATATATATATATGTCAATAATAGCAGATGAAGCCATGCAATGTATGTTTATATGTATGGGTGTGTTTTTATTTGATCTCATTTACCAGTGCAAATATCAAAACAATACTTTGATTTCACATTGACTTAAGAAGCTACGTTTTGTTTTGTTAATATGGAACAGAGCAGTGTTAACATTCTGCTAAACATCTTGTTTTGTGCTCCGAGTAAGCAAGAAAATAATCCTGCTCTGGAATGACATGAGTGTGAGTAAACGATGACAAAACTTTCATTCAATAGTCTGCCAGCATTGGCAACCGCTTTGCTAATATAAGTCTGTACAAATCTGCAAAGCCTGTATGAGGACAGACTCCAGATTCAGAAAAGCAGCAGAAGCTGGATGTGCAGATTCTATTCATGCGTGCCAGTGATGTCATCATTTACCAACCATAGCTGGCAGCGGCACAGATGGCATATAATAGACCGACATAGGGAACGTGTCCATTTAAGGTCACACTGAAATGTGTATTATTAGCACCAGTTTCAGGCAAGAGTGAGAAGTGTATGTGCAATTCATTCATATGTGATGTTTGAGCAGACTGTTATTGCTCATAGTCAGTGGGGATCTGTCAAGCCGAAATGTTTTCACCTCACAGGACTCTTTAAAAATAAAATACAATTACAGGCGGTGGTATTTATACACATGAGCCTTGGCAATAACAACGAAAAAAAGATATTTATGCATATTTTCATAGCGCTCATAATGATAAGGAGACGTCAGTCGTGTATTACACTGGCATTGCGCTGGGTTGCGCTGCTATTGCATACACCTCGAGAGAACATGGAACTGCTGGGTTTACTGTCTTTGTTCATTTCTTGCTAAACAGCGTCACCATGTGGTTTAATGCATCTACACAATCAGTGCGTTCTGTAGGGAATGTAAGTTCACCAGGAATAAACTTCTGCAGAATTTTATGCATTTTTTATTAAATAAAAACCGTTATGATTATTATTATTATTGTTTTATTTTTGTTGTTGTTGTTGTTGTTATTATTATTGTCAAATATTATTTATTTTATTATTATGTTTGGAATTTTTATTATTTTTGTTTTATTTTTATTATATTATATTATATTATATTATATTATATTATATTATATTATATTATATTATTGTTGTTGTTGTTGTTGTTATTATTATTTTTATTATTATTATTATTATTATTATTATTATATTGTTGTTGTTGTTGTAGTTGTTATTTTATTATTGTTGTTGTTGTTATTTTTATTATCAAAATATTATTAGTAATAGTATTAGTATTATTATATATTACTAAAATATGTCATTGTTATGTATGTTTATTCATTGACATTTCAAATGGATTTGTGATGTTTCATTTAATTAAATAAATGTATTATTTGTTGTTAATTCAAATATTAAATCCAAATTAATGTATGCTATTATTAGTAGTAGTAGTAGGAGGAAGAGGAGGAGGAGGAGGAGTATAGTTTTTGGTCTCATTATTAAGAGATTGCTTTTCATTAAGTGAATACCTTTATTTTAATTAATTAATTAATTAATTAATTAATTAATTAATTAATTAATTAATTAATTAATTAATTAATTAATTAATTAGTTTGTTTGTTTGTTTGTTTGTTTGTTTGTTTGTTTGTTTGTTTGTTTGTTTGTTTGTTTGTTTTATACAGGGACAATGTATGACATGACATGTTGTGCCAAAGTTAGCTATAAAGCTAATTTATATCTGTAGTCCCTGGGCGGGACGTTTAACAGTATTAAAACTAAATAAAAAATGTATACACTTACAGTACAACACATACAATACATCATAGTCAAAACTACTCAATGTACTAAGTTACCTACTCAAAATCCACTCAGCATAGTTTATTGAATTAATTACCTTTTAGTTGTATTGTCTATTTTCCTAATAACAACTCACATGGATAGACTCGTCTCTCACAGAAACCTCACATGTCCAGAAGCAGGTTTCATTGGAACTCTTTTTAATACAGCAAAATGTATTTAGTCTGTGCAATAAACACTTCATATTTTGTGCATTTTATTTGTCTTTCTCATAGTAGTGTACTAACTAAGTCAGTGCACCAGGGGGAGCACATGTCACTCACTACTACCATTAAACATGAACTCAAATGAACTATTAAATGCTCATGCTTAAAAATTAGAAATGCTTAGATTTACGTGCATCAACCAAAAACCAACCCGCTGTGGATTCCCTCTGAAGCAATGTAGAAAATAAATCCTATTATTTTATTGCTACATTTATATGCGCACATTCATTGATAATTCGTTTACAAAAACAGAGGAAACCACAAGAGTACAGTAAGGATATACAGCATAAGTGTATATAGCACAGAGTAAACTGGTTTATGGCTCACCGTGCGTCAGGGTCCCAGGGTGAGGGAGGGACATGGAGCCCAGCCCTAGGTCTGCGATGGGAGGCGTAAAGGTGATGGCTGGGCGTGTGGATTAGAGGAGATGAAAGGGTCCGGAGAGGCGCTTTATCATGCACAGACTGCTCGGAAATTGAGTGGCGTCTCTCACACCAATTCTGACATGTCTGTAGGCACGGCACTCAAAGGAGAGGTGTGGGGGTGATGCAAGAATGGCACAGGGCTCGCTATAATTCCCGAACCTCTCCAAGAGTCGGGAGCTGTAAAACACTCATTGTATTTGCATTCCTTACACCGCACATCTGAAGGATAGGGTGCAATGTGGCTGTTTATGTCTGCAGCGTTGGTTATCAGTTGTAAATTCGTCTAAAACGGGCGTGCTGATAAAATTGTCCCCACATTATATGGCACGGTTTAGTCTTGCTCGTTCCCAAGCGCGATTGGATATCTCATGACCGAACTGTGGAGAGTGATTTAGAGGGTAGCAGAAGTTGAACTGTCAAAGATCACATGCGTGGCTTTTATTCCGCGTGTCAAACCGGGATTTTGTCTTTCCCCCTTGCGCGGATTTATTGCGGTAAACTATAGTGCTAAGGAGAATGAGATTATACGCGTGTGAACTTTGATATTTTCCGAGCCGTTAACTCTTTTATTCCTCTCCCTCTGTGAACTTTTGACTTTTGCGCGACTCGAATATCTCAAGTTCCTCTTTAATAAATGCATTGTGTCCAAAAAGTCCAAAACGCGCTCTTGTGCACGGGAAAATCAAAGCGCGTTCTCGTCTGCTGCCCTCTTGTGTTGTTTGGCCTCCCCAAAATTCCTCTCCAGGTCTTCGGCTCCCCTCGCGCTCCTCCTCCTCCTCTCCATTGTCAAAACGAAGGGGGTGCGGAGAAGTGCGAGCAGGAGGGAGGGTTATGTTGTGCCATCGGAGCGCAGAAGTGTTAGTTCATATCGAGAGACCCGGCAGAGACAGAAAGGAGAGAGTTTGGATTATGCTTGCACTTATCTTCTGATCTGCGCTCGGTTTTAACTTTACATCCATTACGCACCGACATCCACTTTGGTTGCTTTTTATGAAAAGAACATTCACCGCAGATGTCAGACTCCGCGAGTGCCTCAGGTCACCAAGGTGTTGGTGTTTTACGCGCAGCTGCTGTTTTGAGGGGATTCACTTGTAGTGACTTTATTTTTTAGTCAAGCTACTAAAGGAAACGGCTCCTTCGAACGGATTACTATCATTTCCTAAATGTTTCCCCAGAGGAGGCGCTTTGCATTTCAATTTCTTGGAGGAGGAAGGATGGATGTGAGAATGAACCAAGGACACCTACTTCTGGCAGTGACCCTCATCGTCTGCAACTCACAGCTGCTGGTGGTCGCCAACTCGTGGTGGTAAGAAATTATTGTGTTTGCAAATTATTCAAAGTTACGCTTTTCCAAAGATATCATGATTTATTCGCGTGTGTGTGTGTGATGAAGTGATGCACAAGAAAACTATTCGCTCAGAACAAATGTGGAGGCTTTGTCACAATATTTACCTTGGGCAACAAATGGTCAAACTGTTTGTAAATAAGGGCAACATGGACAACAGGTTTTTCCGAGGGTTTTCAACTTAATGATTTAAGCTGTGGTCACAAGAAATATAATCTAACTGTAAAAGTAAGGTAATGATTTGTATGCACATTTTTAAAATGAAATGCATTGATCAAATTAATGGTGCAGTTCATTTTACCTTAAATTTGAACATTACAAAACATGTTGAAACTTGATTTTGATTCAGTTTTTTGTTGAAATGACTATTTAACTGACTTTGAAACTGTGTTAATGTAACATAAAAGTCATGCCATGACATGGGGATCACACATTTTTGAACCGTGTGTAGAGTTTGACTTAGTGAAGAATTGTTTTAAAAACAAAATTTTAGCCATTAAAAAGTCTTAAATTCACTTAAATATGTGTTGTAGGTTTAAAATCATTTTAAACTGGCCTTAATTTGCCTGTGTCCAGGTAAAGTTACCCACCCAATCACCAATAATCAATCTTAAAACTTTTTTTTTTATATATATATACTTAAGATTTTTATTGCGAAAAGATACAATTCACAACAGCAATCAGATATTTTACAGCAAATTCTCCAAATTAAATTCCCTAATCAGGGAAAGAAAACTAAAGCAACACATTCCTTTACATAATATTCTATTTATACAAAAACTTTTTACATAAGTAACCAGGCTAAATAAAAATATTTAGTGTTTACTCCTGTATAAGTCTAACATTTCTTTCATAATGGTTTAAAAAAGTCTTAAATTTGACATGAAGAAACTTGCAGAAAAACTCAGTTTGCTGCCATATGTGCACAATAAAAAATCATTGCTTACATTGCAATTAACATTTTGAATTTTTTGTATTCAACAGGGACAATTCTCATTAATAATCACGGTAAAACTGTAAATAAGCCAGAGTTAGCCACAAGGGCTAATTTTCATCTGTTGCCCCCTGCCAGATTTTAAAAGGCAACCTAAAATAAAAAAAACACATCATAAAACACATCACACATACAAAAACAGTAAAGTTACATATGACAAAGGGATAAAACATGTAATAAGAATTTCTTAAAATGTTAGACTAAAGAATTACACATGATTACAAACTTGATTTAGTTTTTAGCCATTTATTTCACTTGTATTTAAAAGTTGAATGATTTTTAACACCCCTCAAATCAATAGGAAGTGTTACAAAAATGACTGGCTCTAACTGAGAAGACTGATCGAGCAAAAGTTGTACGTCTAAACTGCACAGCACAGTCTCCCCTGGTAATAGATCGTGTTGATTGACCATTATTGTTCTTGTGTGCCACAAACTCACATAATGGAGGTGGAGCATATCCATTTAAAATTTTAAAAATCATACAAGCATCAGCCAAATATTTCATATTATCAAAGCTTAATAAATAATGTTTTTTTTTATTATTTTACAATGATGATACCTAATAGATTTCCCATCATATACATCATTAGGGTAGCCTGATGAAGTTTTACATTATAAATAACAATTTAGAGTCACAAATAGTCATGCATATTTAATCCTGTGCTATATTTAGCTGATGGTGGAAGCTTTGGTCTTGCTTTCTCAGGTCATTAGCCATGAACCCCATCCAGAGACCGGAGATGTACATCATTGGAGCACAGCCTCTGTGCAGCCAGCTGACGGGCCTATCTCAGGGTCAGAGGAAGCTCTGCCAGCTCTATCAGGACCACATGGTTTATATTGGAGAGGGGGCGAAGACGGGCATCAAAGAGTGCCAGTATCAGTTCAGACAGAGGCGATGGAACTGCAGTACAGTGGACAACACGTCAGTGTTCGGCCGTGTCATGCATATAGGTGAGTTGACCTGGTGATCTCTAAAAGTACATGGCTAAAAGACTAAAAGTGGAGTGTATGCCAAATTATCTTGTTAGGTGTATTTAGAATAAAAATCATTTGATGCCATCTTTGGATAACACTGCAGCACCAAATACTAATTACTTGACATTTTCATTATTTATTCTTAAATCTGTCCTTCAAATGACCCATTTGCCAGCCTAACATTTTAATTATTTCAAAATATAATAATTTAGTTTGATCACTTGTTATTTTTATTAGTCAAGAGAAGTATGTTGTTTATTATTTACATAAATGTGTCTGTCACACTGAATGACAACAGAACTTTTTTCACCAATATTTTGACATTGTGTTTTTTACAAAAGTTGTTTGCAACATTTAATCAGGCTTTTTATTTGCATTTAATATGCTTTCTGTGTTTATAAAGTCACATTTGTAAATATAGTTTGATGCAGACAATATGCACGTCTTATGTTTGACCCACATGCACTCAAAACAAGTATCTAAAATTCTGAAATGCACAATAATAAAACATGAAACCTCTGAATGCATGTCTTTTTAAGTAGTATTGATGTTAAAGGAGTTCATATGTTTTGTCCAGACTCCAGAGAAGTTATCAACAATATCTGAAACTACTCATTGTCTTTAACATGTGGCTGGTGTAGGCCTAAAAAGCCACATGACCAGGTGTCTATTTACAGTTTGAGTTGAGAAGCTTCACGGATAAGTTAAACATGTAGTTATGCCATATTTGGAGGATATTAAAGGGTCTATTCATCTTCTTGCCTTTGTCATATATGCTTACAATGCATAAACAATGAGGTTGTTATATTGATAAATAAATTTTAATTTTTAATCAGCTTATTGATTGCACGAGTTATAAATCAATACTAAATATCAGTTGATTCTTGCATGGTCGTCTGTATATTTTATCATTCTGCTTTATGGATTGCAACGTTTTTTTTCTGCAGTTTATATCCTATTGGTTAATATTGTGAACAAAACCCATATGACTGCTTTTACAAACGCTTTCTGATTGCCTAAATGATTAATTTAATGTTGTTTTATGGGCGATTTCTGTGTCTAAAACGCATAAGCCTACTGTTTCTAAGCTATTTGATAAATATACAATTGTGTGTGTTTGTTTATGTTGCGCGCTCTCTGCTTACCGTGAGAATTACGCGTTGTGCTCCTGACATCAGTTTGTTGATTGCTATTTACCGTCGTTTATTTAAAATAACGAGTGATCTTAGTCAGTGCACCACATGCAAATAGCACATTTAACGAATAAAGGTGTCCCATATCGCGTCAATCATCCATGCATCATGCATACAGCGACAGCAATGTGTGTGTACTGGAATGCATGCTCATATATGCGTGTAGCTTTCCCACAGAAGACAGCGCTGGTTGCCTCAATTGAGTGTTAGTTCCGCTCATCAGTGAAACAAGGTGTAAGGCGCGACATGCCCCCTCTTGTGCCCCCCAAATAGCACGGGACTTATTTGCAGTCAATCGCGAGGTTTATATTGAGGTGTTAGTCGGGCTATTGTCCAGCGTCGCTTTTGAAATGCAATGACACGATGACACAGAGTCGGGATATCCGGGACTCTATTTGAAGTCTGGGCACCAAGGGCCAATAAAAGTGGCCCTCCGAATTCAATAGGCGCATCGCTGGAATGCAGGTACACACCCGTTTACACGCGCCGCGTTTTGTGTGTGTGTGTGTGTGTGTGTGTGTGTGTGTGTGTGTGTGTGTGTGTGTGTGTGTGTGTGTGTGTGTGTGTGTGTGTGTGAGAGAGAGAGAGAGAGAGAGAGAGAGAGCATGTGTTTGTTTGCTTGTTTTGGTGTGATGAAACCGGCAAAGTATTCTTATGTCATTTTAAATAGTGTTGCAATTCGTTAAATAAATGATCTATCTATCTATCTATCTATCTATCTATCTATCTATCTATCTATCTATCTATCTATCTATCTATCTATCTATCTATCTATCTATCTATCTATCTATCTATCTATCTATCTGTCTGTCTGTCTGTCTGTCTGTCTGTCTGTCTGTCTGTCTGTCTGTCTGTCTGTCTGTCTGTCTGTCTGTCTGTCTGTCTGTCTGTCTGTCAATTATCTTAGTGCAAATATCTACATTTCAAAGTGAAAACAAGATTATTTTACTTACCACATTGGCAAACAATTTTGTTTGTTTTAAGAGGAAACTCTTAATTTATTTTTAAGGTAAAAAACAAAACAATATTTTTTACTTGATCTAGGAATTTTTAGACATTTGGACTTGAAACAGGACAAAGAAGAAATAATTTTTTTGTAATGTATTTATTCCATTTCTGTACCTAATTACTGTTCGGCTCCCCATATAACTGCCAAATTGTGCTATCCCAACCATCTTTTTAATGCTGCAATATTTATCGCAGAAACAATCAGATTATTTCTAATATCTTGCAGACCTTATAGTGTAATTTATAAAGAAATAGCTTTTCGCCATATGTACAGGAAAGAAAATAACCTTTAATTTAATTCATTTGAATACAGTAACTGATAACATGTACTCTTGTAGCGTGTGATACTTGTAATTAGATCGATACATTTAAAAATTAGACCAAGAGATCATAATCCCATGTAGTTGGATTATATATTAAAGAATGGCAGCAAATAATAGTTCATAATTTACTAAGCCAAAAGTTGAACAATATGAATTTGGATTACATTAATGACTGCAGTTAATGTAGAATATATCTATCTATGCATTTTAAACAGTATTGCAATGCGTTCCGATGTCTTTCTGTGTATTTTTCATATCTATCTATCTATCTATCTATCTATCTATCTATCTATCTATCTATCTATCTATCTGTCTGTCTGTCTGTCTGTCTGTCTGTCTGTCTGTCTGTCTGTCTGTCTGTCTGTCTGTCTGTCTGTCTGTCTGTCTGTCTGTCTGTCTGTCTGTCTGTCTGTCTGTCCGTCCGTCCGTCCGTCCGTCCGTCCGTCCGTCCGTCCGTCCGTCCGTCCGTCCGTCCGTCCGTCCGTCCGTCCGTCCGTCCGTCCGTCCGTCCGTCCGTCCGTCCGTCCGTCTGTCCATTTAATCTGACTGAAAATGTTCAGCCCCTGAATATAAAATTTTTTGCCATATTCCCAAAATTGAATATCTTTTTCCATGTCTTGTCCAAAGTAAAACTAGAGGTGAAACTGTAAACACTTATAAATCACACTATAAACAATACTCAAGAGAATAATTATGAGCCAGTTTCATCTTCTAGCTTGGTTGCTTAATAACTGATTGAATTGCATTTGCTGATTCATTAAGATATTGTCATATAATTTCTTGTAAAAACAAGTGAAGTTTGGTACACCTCAAACCTTATAAGCTGTTGTGGTGCATTTGAGAGTTTTCTAATGCATAAAAACAGTTACTTGTGGCCTGTTTAGTCAGGGGCAAGTTCATTTTCATTAAGGCATTGAGGAAGGCCGGATCATTAAAAAGGAATTCTCGAGGCCTGCAGTTTTTTGTTTGACAAATTTCCTCTCATAATTGCTGTGTCGCCGAGCATTGATACAACGTGCTTATCTCTAAATATGGTTGTACCAGCACTTTTTAACATGTTTAAACAGCTTTTAAACGTTAAACGCTATTAAACTGTATTGCCTGTGCTGTTGAGGTATGTGAAATCTGCATTCCAGATGGCTTATTAGATGGAGGGAAAAAAATCAGGTAACACATGCACAACAGATGCGAATAAGAGCACCAATTTTTATAAACCAAACGCCTGTTTGGCAGGAATTTATCATATGGCTCATTTGACCAAAACTCAAGTGAATTCTAATTTTGTTTATGTTTTAATGCATCTGCATTGAGATATATATACCACAATGAAACAATGAAAAAGAGCTGTCCCTGTACGTGCACACGTTTCTGATAATCTTATCTCTCACTGCAGGGCTTACCAGAAAGATTGTTACCATCTGTGGAGCTCTGGAGTTGTTTTACTCGTTCCTTTACTTCCTAAGTGAATAATCAAGAAAAATACTTTACCCAAGAGTTGGATGATTTAGCAAAAGTGTCTTCTCTCAGTGGAATGTAGGGCTGCTCAATATATTGTTTTAGCACCAATATTGCGCATCCACAATAGTCACATCACAGGAAGTGCAATGTTGGAATCCAGGAGAAATAGTTCAGAACACATGCAGAATGTAACCATAATGGAGTGAAAGTTAATTATTTGTATGTGTTTTCAAGGCCTGTGACTGTGTAAGCATTTAGGCACAATAAATGTACCATTTGTATCTTTAAAGGTCCCGTGAAGTGCTTTGAAGTGTGCATTTTTGATTCAATGTTTGACCTAATCGCAACTGAAAAACTAAGAGAGGGTGGACGCGGTGTAGCTCCTTCCCTTTAAAAAAAACAGCCAATAGTATTTAGCTTTATCACCGCTCTGCCAGTGAGAGTGGTTGAGATCAAGTACATCAAGCAAATGAGAAGTCTCTTGAAGGGGGCGGGGCATGTCAGACACTAGACAGCTTTTGATTGGTCAAGATTTTATAAGAAAGCTTTACATTTGTGTATCATTTTAAATCTTTTAAATGTGAATTCTGTCATTGTGTTGTACCACACTAGCTTATAGATATACATGAAGACTAAAATATTGATACTAACATCTAAATAGATTTATTTTAAGTTCACTGGACCTTTAACAGATTTTTATTGAATTATTTTTACAACGAAAACCACAGTGTATTTTTTACATTTGATTATTCAATTGCTCTGCCTGAATCTTGTTCGATCCCCCCCCCCCCCCCCCCCCCCAAAAAAAGCACAACGCACTGTCTATTTCACATTTGTCTCTGCTTTTATTGTCTTTATTTAATTTAAATGCATGATTCACTCCTCTACAGAATCATCCAAATCCAGAGCTGTTCAAGCTCTCTGTTAAAATTGTCCATAGAAAAACAAAATATTGCAATGTCATATTTTTTCTAATATCACACAGCCCTAGTGGAACGTTTCATAATTATGTGTTCATGTGTGTTTTGTGCAGGCAGCCGAGAAACAGCTTTTACATACGCCGTCAGCGCAGCGGGTGTTGTGAATGCTGTGAGTCGAGCGTGCCGTGAGGGTGAGCTTTCCACCTGCGGCTGCAGTCGAGCGGCTCGTCCCAGAGACCTGCCCAGAGACTGGCTGTGGGGCGGCTGCGGGGACAACGTCAACTATGGCTACCGCTTCGCCCGGGAGTTTGTGGACGCTCGTGAACGTGAGAAGAACTACCCACGCGGATCGGTGGAACACGCACGCACGCTTATGAATCTGCAGAACAATGAAGCCGGAAGAATGGTGAGGAAATAAACACACACATCAGTGATCTGCTTTCTTATTTTTGGCTGTGGATGCCATACTGGGCGTTAATAAGACCAGTTTGGGTTCATGCAAGTGTTTATACTGTAAGAAAAATTCATGAAAAACAGATATTATACTGGCAGGTACCGTGCATTCGGAAAGTATTGATAGCAATTCACATTTTTTCAAATTATTTATGTTACAGCCTTATTCCAAAATGGATTAAATTATTTTTTTTTCCACAAAATTCTACACTCAATCACCCATAATGACAATGAAAAAAAAGAGTTTTTGAAATTGGTGCAAATTTTATTGAAAAATAAAAAAACCTAAAAAATGACATGCATCAGTATTCACAACCTCAATACTTTGCTCTGTAAGTTTGCTCTTTGTCTCTGTGCAATGCTGCATTCATCTTTCCCTCTATCCTGACTAGTCTTCCAGTTCCTGCTGCTGAAATACATCTTTACAGCATGAGGCTGCCACCACCATGCTTCATTGTATAGGGATAGTATTAGCTGGTGCTGATGAGTGGTGCCTGGTTTTTTTCAAACGTAACACCTGGCATTCACTCCAAAGAGTTCAATTTTAGTCTCCTCAGACCAAATAATTTTGTTTCTTTTGGTCTGAGAGTCCTTCAGATGCCTTTTGGCAAATTCCAGGTGGGGAGTGGCTTCCGTCTGGCCACTCTACCATACAGGCCTGATTGGTGGATTGCTGCAGAGATGCTCCACAGAAGAATGCTGGAGCTCAGACAGAGTGAACATCGGGTTATTGATCGCCTCCCTGACTAAGGCCCTTCTCCGATCACTTAGCTTAGATGGCCGGCCAGCTCTAGGAGGAGTACTGGTGGTTCCAAACATCTTCCACTTACGGATGATGGACCCCACTGTGCTCATTGGAACTTTCAGAGGTGCAGAAACTTTCTGTAACCTTCCCCAGCCCTGTGCCTTGAGACAATTATGTCTCTGAGGTCTACAGACAATTCCGTTGTCTTCATACTTGGTTTGAGTTTTGACATGCTCTGTCAACCCTGGGCCATTATATAGACAGGTGTATGCCTTTTTAAATCAGGTCCAATCTACTGAATTGACCACAGGTGAACTCCAATTAGGCTGCTGAAACATCTCAGTGGATCAGTGGAAACAGAATGTGCCTGAGCTCAATTTAGAGCTTCACGGCAAAGGCTGTGAATACTGATGTACATGTGAGTTTTCAGGTTTTTTATTTGTAACAAATTTGCATCATTTTCAAAAACTCTTTTTTCCCATTGTCATTATGGGGTATTGTGTGTAGAATTTTAAGAAAATAAATGAGTTTAATCCATTTTGAATTAAGGCTGTAACATAATAAATGTGGAAAAGTGAAGCGCTATCAATACTTTCCGGATGCACTGTATTATATATATGTAGAAACAAAATTGCAGATATATCGGGAAAAAAAATAATTAGTAAGATTGATCCTAAAATAATGTTAAAAAAATTATAAACTCCTTTTATTCCAGTCAAATTAAAAGAAATAAGGCTTTCTCCAGCAATATCTTTTGGGAAATATACAAAATAAATGCTAATAATTTCACCTTCAACTGATACATAAATATACATACAGAAAATGTGCTTGTAATTTCCAGCCAGGACATTTTCCATCTTTTAGTGTTTGTTTTTTTTATACAGTGTTCTGTGTATTGGTTTGGTTAAGGTGTGTTTCTTTATGAATCACAGCTGTTGTAACCTCTATTGTGATGTTGAGAAATAACAGCCCAGAAGTACACTTAAACAGATAAACACAGCTTTAGATATGTTTGTGCGTGAATAAACCAAAGGCAGCCCTTATGTCTCCTTGAGATCACCGCAAACACAATAACAAACAGTTACTCCATCCTCTCTCTTTTGTTGAGGGAATGTGTTTACCTAGCTTTACTTTGAGTCCACAATTGTCTTAAGAAGTTGGTTAAATCTGGCAAAAGTCATACTTTGGAGATGTTCCCAACGGTAAAAATGGGGATGGGGTTAGCCTGTGGTCTGTAGTAATGCTTTTTACATTTTAGGTATATTTTAGGAAGACATATTTTCAAAATAGTGATTGAGTTCTTTGTCTGAATTTAGTGAACATTCCAGTTAGATCAATAGGAGTCTACTACAGATAAAGACATGCATCTAAGTGTTATTTAAAAGTGATGAACGTTAAGACAGACCTTTTGCATCTAAGCAATGCATGAATTTAGGAGTTTGTGCGGCTTTGGATAATGAATTTTACTAAATGCATTGATATATCAGGCCAATTGCATTTTTTTCAATCAATTTCAAGCTGATGGCACTATATACAGGTATAACTTGAGTCCACCCTTTCCTTCTTTGAGCCACTTCCATAGGTAGGTCAAAAATAGTGATTGAGTTGAGTTGTCTTTACCATTTTTAGGTGAATTTGTGAACAATCCAGTTAGATCAACAGGAGTCTATGCATCTAAGTGTTATTTAAAGCAGATAAATCTAACGACAGAACTTTTGCACCCAGGCAAAGCATGAACTGTAGAGTTTGTGTAGCTTTGGATGATAGCATTTACTAAATGCATTGACATATCAGGCCAATTGCATTTTAATCAATCCAATTACAAGCTGATGGTGTTATATACAAATATAACTTGAGTCCATCCTTTCCCTATTTCAGCCACTTCTATAGGTTGGTCAAAAATAGTGATTGAGTTGAGTTGTCTTTACCATTTTTAGGTGAATTTGGTGAACAATCCAATTAGATCAATAGGAGTCCACTAATAAAGACAACAATCTAAGTGTTACCTAAAGCAGATTAGTATATGAAAACTTTTGCATCCAGGTAGAGTATGCACTTAGGAGTTTTTTTTTTAACTTTGAGTAGTGACTTTTGCCTAATGCATTAATATATCATGTCAATTGCATTTTTGTCAAACCAATTTCGAGCAAATGGCACTATATATAGGTATAACTGGAGTCCATCCTTTCCCTCTTTCAGCCACTTCCATAGGTAGATCAAAAATAGTGATTGAGTTGAGTTGTCTTCACCATTTTTAGGTGAATTTGGTCAAAAAATCCAATAGATCAACTGGAGTCCACAGATAAAGACATGCATGTAAGTGTTATTTAAAGCAGATTAGTATAAGAACTTTTGCATCCAGGCAAAGCATGAACTTAGGAGTTTATCTAGCTTTTGGTTATGACTTTTGCTTAATGCATTGATATATCATGTCAATTGTATTTTTGTCAAACCAATTTCAAGCAGATTGCACTGTATATAGGTATAACTGGAGTCCATCCTTTCCTTCTTTCAGCTACTTCCATAGATAGTCAAAACAATTTTGATATGATTGTTTTTTAGTGTAACACCAATGTAGTCGAATGCATTCAAACAGCCAGAAATTATTGTTACGGGATGTGTTGTGAGAAGGTGCATCAAAACGAGGCATATTTACATTGCTGCATTGTGCTAGAACCTATGATCATGATAGAAATCCTCATTCTTTTCATTCACTTGCTGTCTTAGCTGTGTGACTTAGGTTCATTCAAAAGTATTTCTAGGGTCGCACGAAGGATTCCTTCAAAAGTGAGAGTTTAATGTAGATTTTCGTCAATGAAATATGAACACAATAAGACACATGAGAGCATATGAAGAGTTCAGATGCCAAAACCTCTTAGTGCCGCCTGAAATATTCTCCTAAAATGTGCATTTTTCTTAGCCTCTTTTGTCCATGTTAAATGCAATGATGACAACCATAAAAATAAATAAATTAATGAATACACAATAATTTCAGATGGCTTTTAAAGGTTTTTGCATATGAACTCTTCATATGTTGTACAAGTTGAAAACGGTAATGCATCTCAACTGATCATTTGTAATTAAATCACTGAAAATGCATGTTAATACCAGGTGGAAACAGCCTTTTAACTTAAATATGTCTAGACCTACAGTCTCATTCATTTCCATTGATTATTAACCATACAAACCAGGATTGATGTTGCAAACGTGTATTTTCTTTTCATAATATTTACATGTTGAGGTTTTCTCGTACACACTGTAACTTTGTAGTGCATGTAGTTGGAACATTTACTGCAATTTAATAAGTCCTATCAGAGAACAAGAAAGAGCTTACCTTTGCTTTCTATCTATGGGTGCTCCTTATTTAGAGTGTTAATCTAAAGGAAGCAATCAAATGGCAAGCGCCCTTGGAGTCTCAAGTGTCAGAAGGTCAAAATATGTAGCAAAGTCTTTCATTCCCTCTTATTCTAGTGTCACAGCTCAGATTTCCTCCCTCGTATTAATCGAATGGAACAGTCAATGCCAGACTGAAAAGTTTTGAGTGTTTTTTATAAGGTGATGTGTGGCAAATAGGTTTAGTCAGGAAAGCTCTGACGCTGCACATTTTCTTGTTGAACGGCTTCTTGCTGTTTTATAGAACAGCTATATGGTGGAGGGATTATTGGAGAATTTCCAGCCGTGTGTGTGCTCGTGTGTATGCTTGTATGTGTGTGTGTGTGGCTCCATCAAATAGTGGCCCCCCTGCCACGTCCAGGTGGGCTTAAAAACCAACTCAAAGAACGAACTGCAGAATGTCACCATGTGCTGCCAAAACACACCATCAAGCAGGAATGCGTTCCTCCGTCCCTTTTTCCAAGTCCCACGCTTTGTCATACCACACCCCGATCTCATCCTCTCAGTTATTTGAGTGCTTTTAAAACCAAGCGGCCCCATAAAAAGTCCATTTGCCTGCCAGTGCGGGTGCTTTGCCGTGCGCAGAGCTCCGCTGTGTATGTTTGTCTTAGGGAAGATGAGTGTATTTAAGCTGTTTACAGAAGAGAGGGCCTCTTTTCTGGAGTTATGGCACATCTGAGATCTCTGGCTCTTCTCCTGGAGGTTCGCAGAGGTGAAGAGGTCAAGGTCTGGAAGGGTTTCGTATGTGCACCAGAGAAGATTATATCTCGACCACCTCAAATGTTGGCCGTTTGTACCTGGTTTTAAGATGCTGTGGTTAATTAGATCATAAGTAAACAAGAGAGACACTTTCCTTTTAGCGCTTTAATTTATTATTTTTCTATCAAAGTAAGTTTGCACATTTTGTGCACTTGTGGATTCAAAAAAGAGAAAGCATCATCATATAGCTACACTATAAACAAATATTGGTTAAAAAAATTAGCAGTTTTCCATATTTTGTGTTTCATGTTTTTATTTTTTCCTCATTTATTTATGCTTTTGAATCGCATTATGAGACTGTAATCTTTTTTTCTGACAACGTTTAACCTTAAAAAGGTGGACAAATTGGCTTTTATTAACATTTTTAGTAGTTTAAAGTGATATAATGTCTGGGCTGGTGTTTTACATTATGGTACAAAAACCTTGTAATAAGCTGCCAATGTGTGTGTGTGTGTGTGTGTGTGTGTGTGTGTGTGTGTGTGTGTGTGTGTATATATATATATATATATATATATATATATATATATATATATATATATATATATATATATTATTATTATTATTATTATTCTGTTATGTTACAGATTTATTTCTTTATATATTATTTCTTAAACATTATATTATTTAAAACTACTAAAATGTTAAAATGTTACTAAAAGTCACTTCGTCAAACTGAGTACAATTATCAACATTAAAAGTTGACAGAGCAGAGCACTGATAGAAAATGTGGGGTATTTGGAGCATACAAATCCTTTATTTTTTAAATTGAAGACTTAAGTTCAATGCCTTGGTTAAATTTAAAACACAATTTATGTTTAAAGCTACTTCTGAAATGCATGCTAAAAGTAAAGTTTTTTGAAGAAAGACAAGGGGGATATAATCTGAGAGAAGAACAAAATCTTAGGAGGTTGAAACAAGGACAACTTTTATATTCTTTTTCATACACAAAGTTTGTGTATGTCTGTATGTTGTGTAAAATTATCAAACAGTCTAGAACAGATTCTCAAACAATGTCAGGATATTAATCTATTTAAAAAGTTGTATAAAAATATATTATTAAAGTAATATGAATAAAGGTGATTGAAAAAGAACAAAATGAGAAAGGTATGATGAAATTTCAATTAATAGCTGTTTGCAACAGGCTTGGGCCTGTATAAGTTAAAATATCACGTTTTTACGGTATCGATATTGTGATTACAGCTCTAAGAAAAGCTCTTTTTAAATGTCTTAGTGAAAAAACAACACATTTTTTCTCCATTAAACACAATATACGGTATTTCAATTTACATTTTTCAATTTACAATTCACATTTATAATATTTTGGAACTGTAAACAGGCTAAATAATTAAAATAAATCACTGACTTCTGCTAGCTGCATTAGTTTAAAAAACATAGATTTCTTTACAAAAACGTTTGAAACGTTAACGTTTCAAAACTTCACATATACCTTAGGAACAGTATAACAGAAAATGTTTGCAGTTTTAAAATCTTGTATTTTCTGTTTATTTAAGGTTGTGAATTTCATTATGGGATGTTAATCTCTGCTCTGTCAACTTTTGATGTTGAAAATTCAGCTCTTCCGTTGAACAAAGTGACTTTTATTGAAAAGCTAGTAGTTTAAAATAATATAATGTAGAAGAAATACTATACAGAGGTTTTTAAACCATATTATACAACACCAACCATGACAATGCATCACTTTAAACCAATAAAAATGTTAATGAAAATCACTGTCAATTTTTTTCAATGTTAAAGGTTGTTGAAAGAAAGATAAAGGTCCCATAATGCAATTCAAAAGCATAAATAAATGTGGGAAAAATAAAAACATGAATCACAAAAAACAGAAAACTGATAATTTACGAATATTTTCTTTCAGTATGTGTGTGTGCGAGTTTGTGTGTGTGTATTTGAAGGCTCGGTTTGACCCCCAAGGCTCTTGCCGTCTCCTTTCTTCAGTCCCTGTTTGTCGTAGATTTGTCTTGCTTGAAAAAGCTTAGCCTTGGTGGGCTTTTTAGGCGACAGAAGCGTATCGGATACCCCTCTGTGTCAGGACGGGCAGGCTGTAGTGAAAGATGGTGCGTGTGGTTCCGGTGCTGTGGGTCACAAAGGCTGGTGACCCAGACTGTACCTCCACCCTCTATAAAGATCACCTGCTTCTGTGTGTCTTTCATTATAAATCAACTGCGGCGGAGACAAACACACACACACCTTCATCTAAAGCACTTTATTAGTCATTCACACACACATGTAGGCGTAACGCATTTTAATGCACCGCTAAGGCTTTCTGTCTCACTCATTCAGTGAATTTATCTGCATTACTAATGTTTGAAAGCTTTTGTGTTTGCAGACACGCATGTTTACTCAGTAGTCTAAATGAGGACACACCGTTTTTTTGTCCAGAAAAAATGACTGAATCATCGTTTGATCTTAAAACATTATTATGAAATTAGCTTTGCAGAGAAGTAGAGATTAAATTTGTTGGATTAAATAGCTTTGCAGCACAGTGGCGCAGTGGGTAGCACAATCACCTCACAGCAAAAAGGTGTCTGGTTTGAGTCCCGGCTGGGTCAGTTGGCATTTCTGTGTGGAGTTTGCATGTTCTCCCCATGTTGGCGTGGTGTTTTCTCAGGGTGCTCTAGTTTCTCCCACAAGTCCAAAGACATGTGGTATAGGTGAATTGGATAAGCTAAATTGGCCGTAGTGTATGTGTGTGAATGGGTGTGTATGAATGTTTTCCAGTGATGGGTTGCAGCTGGAAGTGCATCCGCTCCGTAAAACATATGCTGGATAAGTTGGCAGATCATTCTGTTGTGGCGACCCCAGATTAATAAAGGGATTAAGCCGAAAAGAAAATGAATGAATGAATGAATGAATGAATGAATGAATGAATGAATGAATGAATAGTTTTTGCTAGACCCCAAACTTTGGAACCACTTATCAATGTTAATTCGAATCTCAGTATCATCTCTTTCTTTGTATAAATCTGTCAACGTAAATCATATTTTTATCCAAGGTGTTTAATAAAAACTGAACTTCCATTGTATTTAATGTATTTTATTCACTGAGTATGTATTTATGTCTTTCTTATTAAATAAATAAACTACTATGGGGTACATGCAGCGCTAGTGTTTCTTCCCATAACGATAAACTTCTGGTGAACAGACGTGACTATTTTAAATTTAATACAGTTCCTTTTACGGCATTGATGCTGTAATGTAATTAAAATATAATCAGTTAAATAGGCTTGCATTCATTTAGTTGTTTATGCGTAAAATGAGATGAAAAGCCAATTTGACGTAAGCGCTGTCAGGAGAAGCAGGCTAGCGCAGAAACTCCATTGAATATACTGGTGTAAAATAAATGTTCATATTAAAAAGAGAGTGTGGAAAAATAAATTTAATGCAGTGATTGTTTTATATTCTGAGACCCACTTTCTATCGTATATCAATCAGGCAGTACGCAATGGTTGCTTAAACGCACTAGTTTTGTAACTGCATACAGTTCAACGGAAGCGCATAAGCTGGTTTACTAAAAATTTAATGCATACATTTGCATATTACCTATTATTAAGCATACACAGAAAGTTCTTCAAAGTGTTTAATAATGTTCAAGTAAATAAAGTAAAGGAAAAAACAACAAACAAAAAAATAAAATAGGAAAGAAAATATGAAAAGAAAATAGAAACTGCTTCAAGGGAAAAAAGCTTTAGGCACATAAAATAATACAAATAAAACTAAATAGACACTCAAGACTGAATAATGGTATTCTTGGAAGATAAAAACATATATTAAGTTTTTAAATATATAATAAAAAAAGAAAAGAAAGTACTTTAAAAATCTAGCTAGATTCATTCATTCATTTGTTTTCATTTCGTGTTAGTCTCTTTATTAATCTGGGGTCACCACAGTGAAATGAATCGCCAACTTATCCAGCCTATGTTTTACGCATTGGATGCCCTTCCAGCTGCATCCCATCATTGGGAAACACCCATACTCTCTGTGAACATGCAAACTCCACACAGAAATGCCAACTGACTCGGCTGAGGCTCGTACCAGCGACCTTTTTGCTGTGAGGCGACAGCGCCACCCACTGCGCCAACATGCCACCCAAATACAATAAAATGTTAATAACAATAAAATGTTAATGCATACAAGAACACTTTTATTAACTCCACATTTGAGATTTATACATTTATTATTTGATATTTATTCTAAACTAGTGTTGACAGCTTTTGTTTACCTTTTAGGGAATTTTGTTTTATTTTACAATAACATTTTTCTTTTTAACTTTATATATTTATATTATTATTTTACAGATTGATTTAATATTAATAATCATAATGCATTTTATTTATAACACTTTAAATACCCAACCAACAAAAACATTTTTGGATTGCATTTCTTAACTCCTAATGTCGCATTTTTTTCAACACATCCCATAATTTCTAAAATATCAACCTCTACCAGATGGTTGATATGTTGGTTTATGGTAAAAGTACCGGAATCAGTACATGAAAAGTTCAGATGCAAAAACCTCTAAATGCCATCTGAAAATTTCCTCTAAAATGAGCATTTTTATCAGGCTCCTGTGTGTAACACTCTCAGAAAAAAAGGGATGCACGCTTTCATTGGGGTGATACCTTTTCAAATAGTACAAATTTGTACCTAAAAGGGCCATATTAGTACTCAAGGGTACATATTAGTACCTAAAAAGTACAAAAGTGTTCCTCTTAAAATTTTTAGGTACTAATATATACTTTTAAGGTAACAATATGGACCCTTCAAGTACAAATGTGTACCTTTTGAAAAGGTACCACCCCAGTGACAGCTCGCGTACCTTTCTTTCTTAGAGTGTATGTTTAATAATATTAGTTTTATGGACTAATAATAAGTAATTTTCCTGGTCTTTAAAGTGAAATATCTCAACATAAACAAAGGAGGCTGAGGAAAACTTAAAATTTTTGACGGACATTTCAGACGGCTTTTATAGGTTTTTGCATCTGAACTCTTCACATATACTATGAACAATCAGACAAAATGAAGTGTAAGACCAATTTATTTTAAATATATTCAAAATAAAACATTTTTGAACACTAAATCATCTTTATTTTTTGAAGTGTTTAGCTTCTCATTTAACATGTTTTCTTGTTTGTTGGTTTTTTTCAATAAAACCTAAATCAAGTGTAGTAGTGCAACACTATTATGTTTGTTTGATTTTTTTATTTTATTTATTTATTTTTGTAATCCAACAATGCTATGTGTGTAAGCCAATTTTAACACAGTCATTCTTTAAATGGTTTTACCAGTCATTACTTAAAGAAGTCAAAATATGGTCAACCGTTTGGTAGAGCAGGCAGTTAAAGGGATAATCCACTTTTCTAAAACCTAAAGCACAACAGCAACAGAAAAAACAAACATGCAATAAAACTCAAGGATTCAACATAGAGAAATTATACAATATAAACACATTAGAATGATCAAGAATTAAAAATCTTAAAGATTAGTTTTTACATGTTCTATTAAACATTATTTATGATATTATAATATTTTAACAGACGACATGGTGGCTTAGTGGTTAGCACTGTCACCTCGCAACAAGAAGGTTGCTGGTTCAAGTCCCAGCAGGGCCAGTTGGCATTTCTGTGTGGAGTTTGCATGTCCTTCCCATGCTGACATGGGATTCCTCCGGATGCCAAAGTCCAAAGTCATGCACTATAGGTGAATTAAATAAACTAAATTGGCCGTAGTGTATGAGTGTGTGTGTGAATGAGTGTGTATGTATGTTTCCAAGTACTGGGCTGCAGCTGGAAGAGCATCCGATGCGTAAAAAATATGCTGGATAAGCTGGTGGTTCATTTCGCTGTGGCGACCCCTGATGAATATTTAAAATTATTTAAATGAATGAAGGAATTATTTAAAGAAAAAACTGTGTGTGTGTGTGTGTGTGTGTGTGTGTGTGTGTGTGTTCAGCTGAGTAAAACAGTGTAAAAATACATTAAGATGCATCCCACTTCCACAGGCACATTCTTGTCCCCTGTAAACCTGCAACACTTTCTTGTTTTACTGTAGCCCGTAGTAAAGATTTCTCTTTGTTTACTTTAGCCTCTTTCCTCCAGTCCCGCGTCTCTTATCTTTCCACCTCCAGGGCTGCTAGTGTTGCGTCTCAGTGCTCCGCCTCGACCCCGTCCCACAGACGCCCCTGACCCCGTCCCATTGTGCTGCGCTCCGCATGCGTGTCCTCAAAACGCTCCAATGAACCCGTCCATCCATCACACCTTGACCACTTTGACCAAAAAAAGAGAAAAGCAGAGGAGGAGATGCAGAATAAAAGAAAGAAGCCGCGGCTTTTTTTTTCCAGTTGGACGCACATGTTGCTCACAAAGCCTTTATTGGGACGAAATAGCGGAACTGCAGCTTGACACGCGAGATAGTATGAAAAAACAACTGTGTGTGTTGTTTCTGGATTGCAGACAGGTATGCAGGATGGGCCGGTGATGACAGAGACTTGAAAGGTGCTGGAACTCCCCTTAATGTCTGTGTGCGAGCAGGTAAAAAAAAAAGGAGGAGGATTAAACAGCTGCTGAAGACCACCGTTAAGTGTTCTCACGTGAGGTGTTAAAGGGAGGAGCTGCTAAATGACAGAGAAACACACTGAGAAATGTCTTTAATGTTGCCCTCTTTCAGGACACTAAACCAAAATGCCTATAGCCTACACGGCCTCAATAGTGAAGAAGTATTGTGGGTCATTTTATATCCTGTCTTTTGCTTCCCTAAGAAGTTATTAGACATGGAAATCTATGCAATCGGAAGGCAAAGGGTTATTTGACTATATGAAATAATATCCGTAAATTAACAGTATATTTATGATTTAAATTGCATTGTGGGACCTCAATCGTTCTTCCAACAACTTTTAACCTTGAAATGTTTGAAAAAGAGACGTTTATTAACATTTTTAATAGTATAAAGTGGAATATTGTCTCAGTTGGTGTTGTAAATTATGGAACAAAAACCTTGTAATAAACTGCCTGTACATTTTCTGATATTTTAAAGACTTACTTCTTCATATAGGACATTCTTCCAGAAACTTACATTTTAATAAAAAAAAATGTGACAGGGTCCAAACTTTAAGCTTGTCTTTCTTTTAAAAATCATCAAAAACAAGCCTAAAATCATACAATTCAATGATAGAAGGCCTCCTTGATCACTGTCAGCTTCTCCTCATAGCATTAAAAGTGTATTGCACGCATTTTATTTAACATTTAATGCATATCTGTGTCCGAAACATGGGGACAATTGTACAATTATTTGTGGAATTTATTTATAATTTCATGTTTTTAATCAACTGACGTGAATGATAACAACTTAAACTTTACTATTTCTGAAGTTTTATTTTTCTAAATAAAACTGTAGGTTCAATTGGGCTGAGGACAAGGATAATGACAGGGTTTGTAAATTTGCAAAGTATTTTTAATAAAGAAAAAATTCTGAGTACCAAATGAGTGACATATTCCCTTACAGAACAACTCACAGAAATCAACCATCAGCCCATTTTTGACATTTGTGGCATGACATACTTTTTATTTACTGTACTTATGATTTTATGTTAAGCACAGTGATGTACGATTCTGGTCCCATTTCTTATACTTTATATTATTTTAAACTACAGAAGTCTCAATGAAAAGTCATTAAGTTGAATTTTCAACATCAAATGTTGGCAGATCAGAGATCAGGGTCTCATAATGCAATTCACAAATGTAAATAAATGGAAAACACTCCATTGTTAATTAACAGATATTTTTACAGTGTAGTCTTTCATCAAATTTGATCAAGGCTAAAAGGAAAAACTACACAGCCTCATTAATGAAGAGATATTGTGTATCGTGGGTCATTTTAAATCCTGTCTATTGTGTTCCTTAAAAGTTATTAGACATGAAATTGTGATAAAAATGAGAAAAGAAGTGTTATTTTAGGATATAATATTTTTATTGAGTCTTTCATTAGGCATCCCCTGTGTAAAACATATGCTGAATATGATGGCGGTTCATTCCTTATACATTGCATCATTTCAAACTAATAAGTCTCAGTAAAAGTCACTTTGTTAAGTTGATTTTTCAGCATCAAAAGTCGAGAGAGCAGAGATCAAGATTCTATAATTCAATTCACAACCGTAAATAACACTTGTGAATCATAAGATACAGACACTGTTAGTTAACAGTTTTTTGTAGTGTAGTCTTTCATTAATATTACATCAAATAAATTCAAGGCTATAAGGAAAAACTACACAGCCTCAATAATGAAGAAGTATTGTGGGTCATTTATTATGTCCTCCCTAGGAAGTCTTTAGACTTGGAATAGTGATACAGTCAAGAATATACAGTCAAGATAGTATAAGGGGAAACAAATATTTAAACATATAAATAATAAATAATTAATTTTCATTCTGCTGGTTATAGTGAAATTTTGGGCTTTTTAAACTTTCTTGAAGTGTACAATGAGGAAAATGTGGAGTCCTGCCTTAAAGTTACATAAATATTATTTCAATCATTGTTGTGGCTTGGTTTAGCCTTGGTGTTGTGTTTTTTTTTTTTTTTTTGGGAGAATCATGCATTATATTTCTAAAAATGATTTTATCAGTGTCCTCTAATTTCTTATCAGCCTTATCAGCCCTGAATAAAATAAAATAAATACAGTTGGAGAATTGGAAATGCATGATTGTTTAAATAATGAACCTAAATATGCTTAAAAAACTAGGCATATAATAAAATAAGTTTTGAAAATCAAACATTTATGAGGTTTGACACCATTTTTGAAGTGTAAATTATTCAATCATTTTCTTTTCGGCTTAGTCCCTTTATTAATCAGGGGTCGCCACAGCAGAATGAATCGCCAACGTATCCAGCATATGTTTTACGCAGCGGATGCCCTTCCAGCTTTGGGAAACACCCACACACTCCTGCACACACTCACATACACTACATACAATTTAGCTTATATTTAGTTTACCTAAAGCACATGTCTTTGGACTGGGGGGAAACCAGAGCACCCGGAGGAAACCCACGTGAACACAGGGAGAACATGCAAACTCCACACAGAAATGAAAACTGACCCAGTGTGAAGCATGCTTTTGTGCATTAGCTATTACACTAAAAAAAATAGGTTTGCTGTTTGTTTGAAATACATATAAAATAAGTTAAAACAACACAATTCTTGAGGTTTTTTTGGAACAACTCAATTGTTTTATGTGCCGTCTACTTTTTTTTTAAGTGACATGGATGACTTTCATTTTATGTTATTTCAGTGAATCCTGAACTTTAGCCAAGAGTTTCTCTAAAATGTGTAAATATATATTTATTTGATATGGCCTTCTGCTTCTGCACCAACTTCATAGAATGATCTAAGTCTATTAATGATACAAGTAAAATAATTAAAAAAGGAAAAGGGAAAACCGCTGCTGGTTTAGTACAATATGTCGAGCGTCTGTGTATTGATTCAGCTGGGGGTTTCATTGAATTGATTCAGCAGGAAGGCTCTCTGTGTGTTCTAGAACAGAATGACTATTCAGTCCATTGTTCTCCAAACGCTCTCACTGTTTGTAAAGGGACCGTAAACTCAAAGGCCTCCTGAGGCCCCGCAGGTTCAGTTTATAGACCAGGGCGCTGGACTCAGGAGCCCTCCAGAGGGCGCTGTTGTTCTGTCAAACTTTTACTTTGCTGCTTTGGGAAGTCTTTAATTGTGGAATTTAAAACTATGTGTTGTTGCTATGAATATCAGGAAAAGGTTTGTGGTTGCAAGAGTGAATGCTTTTAAAAAATCACAATGATTAGCATTATTCTAGCATTTAAATGAACACTTGTCAGTTTTACTGACCCCATAATCAGTGAACAATATGTAACATATATATTTATGTGAATGCATGTAAGAACGTTTATTAATTCCACATTTCAGATTTATGCATTTATTGTTTGATAGTTATTCTAGAATTGTGTTGACAGGTTTTTTTACCTTTATATTTTATGAGTTTTAAACCATGACGCCATAACTGAACATAATAACTGAATAATAAGCTAACTGTATATAAACATAGGAGGCTGTATAAAAAATGCTCATTTTATAAGAAGGTGGCACTTTGAGATTTTTATTTATTCGTGTTGTCTTTGAAAAAGTAGCAATAAAAGCTGGAAATTCAACCGTTTTTATTCACAAGAACTTAAAGAAATGAACTTAAAGAACTAAAAAGTTATTTATTTTGAATTCTGTTTCAATTAAAACAATGACACACATTAAATTAAAGCTAACACTTTTAGTCAGAATGACTGCAGAAAAAGTATTGTTTCATTTAACCTCTTAAAGTCTATTTTGGGGTGCTATTTTGGTTTCCACCTCGATTTTGCCTACCCAGATTCAAAAGCTTCCCAAATCCACATGCAGTGTGAATGCAAATGTTTGGTATCATTTTAAAGAAAATCCTTTGAATTTTCATTAAACACTGTCGAAAGTAATAAAAATTATTGTGTATGTTGTCCATGTTGTAATAAACCCCTCCAAAAAAGAAGCACTTTTTTTGTAAACTCAAATTTGAAAGTGTACCTTTTAGGTTCTGTGTGGTCTACTGTTGGTCGCCGTAATTAATTTAGGTGGTTCCTGCACATGTCAGTAAACATAGGAAAAAGCTAAATATCTCTATCATAATCTATGCAAAAGTTATTCTATTTCAACTGATGAGAGAACAGAACCACTTATGGGGGTATTGGGCCAGTACGGGCCTTTAAAATTTAAAGAATGCGGAAGTAAATGAAATCACAGAGCCGGTTTAGGGTATGCAAAGCTTATAATACCGTAAAACATATATTTTATTGTGTACAAGGTTAGACAAAATATTATCAATCGCTCAATTTCCTAATTCATAAATATAGCAAAATGTTTTTACAATTTCCTATGCTAGCCAACTGATTTTACCATGCAGACCAAATACAAACAGCCGCAATATGCCATGAAAATAAAACATAAATCTACTCCTTCAGTGCTTGCTTTTTACAACTACACCATCAGTATATTTCACCAGTCATATAAAAACTCACTCTGGACAATGAAAGTTTTAGTGCATGTTTGGAATCCCTGTTATGTGTGTATTCTTTGGTTCACTGCTCATTGAAATAACTACCCTCAATCTCTCTCCCTCTCTCTTAAAGGCGGTGTATAATCTAGCGAATGTGGCCTGCAAGTGTCATGGCGTCTCAGGCTCGTGCAGCTTGAAAACCTGCTGGCTCCAGCTGGCCGACTTCCGGCGTGTTGGAGAATTCCTGAAGGAGAAATACGACAGCGCCGCCGCCATGCGCATTAACCGACGTGGAAAACTAGAGCTGGTCAATAATCGATTCAACCCACCGACAGGTGAAGATCTGGTCTACATCGACCCCAGCCCGGATTACTGCCTGCGCAATGAAACCACTGGGTCTCTGGGCACCCAAGGCCGCCTATGCAACAAGACCTCGGAGGGTATGGACGGCTGCGAGCTCATGTGCTGCGGCCGCGGGTACGACCAGTTCAAGACCTACAAACATGAGCGCTGCCACTGCAAGTTCCACTGGTGCTGCTATGTCAAGTGCAAACGCTGCACGTCACTCGTAGACCAGTTTGTGTGCAAGTAGCAGACGTGAGAACTGGGGGACAGACGCACTGAGCAATTAAGCAGGAGAAGAAACGGGACCCTTAACGGACCCAGAGGGGCAACTTAGAGATAATTAAATGTAAAAATGATATATTAAATAGCAACAAATTAAAATAAGTATATAAATAAGTGTACGTGTGCCGTTGATAGTAATTTAATGACCTGAGGATCCACGTTGGACGTCATTGATGAAAAAGGAGGCACCGGTGTGATGCATTCCGGCTCAAGCTGTGTTTCTCTCATAAAGAGAGGAAGGAACTCTTGACTTGTGCTACAAGAAACTCTTTAGAGACTCGAGGAAAAGGCGCAGAAATAGGATGGGGAACATCAAGGGCGCATCACCCACCCATTGCCTTCCAATTCATAAACACACACACACACTCCACCTTGCTGATGTCAGAGCTCTTAAGAACTTTCGGAATGCGGAATTCTCGGACGCTGCGTTCTGTGAGGTCATAATGATCTCAGAGATATGGCCAGAACAGAATGCTGCCTGTTTACCCGTCGCACGAGCGTTTCCTCCTGGAGAGACGTGTGAAAGATGAAAGCAGGAATGCTGAGTCCAACACTTTTGCACACACTAAAAATCCTTCCATTATCCTTCATGTGGTGAAAGTGATGCATTTCAGGGTCTTTCGTATAGACGCTCTTAAATATATAGGTTCCAACAGAGGGTTTTTGCAGTTCTATAGAATGATCTATTTCTTAGTGTGAAGACATTTTTAACATTTTCCATTTAAAAAAAAAAAGCTTGTGTGGAATGAAAAGGTTGTGTGGATGTTAAAAGTTCTTCATAGAACCAGTGATCGCCAACTAAAGGGACAGTTCACCCAAAAAATTAAAAGTCTGTCGTTGTGTTACAACATGTTACAAACCTGCAGTGGTGGAAAGAGTACTGAAAAATCATACCTAAGTAAAAGTACCATTACTTTCCTAAAAATGTTGTGCAAGTAAATATTACACAAAGGATGACCTTTCAAAAGTACTCAAGAGTAGTGAATAGTGAGTATTACTCTGTAAAAAGCTGATGCATTTACATGTAATTTGTGGATGTGTGTAAACGTAACATTCTGAAGTGCATTTGGTTATTTCCCAGCAGACACACAATGTCATAAGAAGTTAATATTAGGTTAGATTTAGGTTGTGATGTCAGCGTCTAAGGACAATATTTTGATGTCCAATAATGATGTCAAATGATGTTGATATTTGGTTGATTTTAGGTTGTGTTAGAAAGTGACCAAAATCCAACATCAAGCCAACATCTTAAATTGACGTCAAGAACTGACATTTATTCGTCAGGTATGGCAACCAAAATCCAACGTCTGATAGACGTCATAGTGGTAACATGCCCACAATGTCACATCATTAGACGTTGATATTTGGTTGATTTTAATTTGGATGTTGGACATTGACGACGGACTGACATTGGGTTTTGATGTCAACCCTATTTTCATTTCCAAACAAAATGCAATGTCCCCTCGACGTTGTGGTACAATGTCAATCTGACGTCATGTTGACGTCTTGTGCCTGCTGAGTGTTTAAGGCTATTTCGGTCATCATACAGTAAACATCTGTCATCCTTTCATCAGTGACATGCATCTAACAGTCTCTGGGTCAATGCATGTAAAGATTTTGGACGTCTTCTTGGGACACTTTTAATGCTTCCAAATAGTTTGCTAAATGTATAAAGCGCACATGTCTTGAGGTGGTTCGTTATGATGAGATTTACCTTCTGCGATTTGATTGGACAGGAAGCACAGGACTGATTGTTCTAATTCCCATTGACAAGAAAAGATAAAGTAGTGACTGCAGGTTGAAGGAAAGTAGTGGAGTAAAAGTACCAACACAGCACTATAAAGTAAAGGTAGACATTTTTAAAACTACTTAGTAAAGTACAATTCCTGAGAAAAACTACTACAGTCGTTTGAGTATTTGTAGCTGCTTTACACCACTGCAAACCTGTTTGAGTTCCTTTCTTGTTGGAAACCTGTAACTGTTGACATCTGTAGTAGGGAAGCCAATGGTTACAGGTTTCCAACATTCTTCAAAATATCTTCACTTGTATTCAACAGAACAAAAAAAACTCAAACTAGTTTGGAACAAGTCAAGGGTGAGTAATTGATTGAGAAATTTTCATTTTTGGGTGAACTGTTTCTTCAAGAACCTTTATTTTTAAGAGTGCATCTTGAAATCAGTCTAGAACCGAGAATATTGTTTGTTCTGTCACATTTTTTTTCTTTTTTTTGTGTTAAAACTGTTCAAAGCCTTATGGTTATGAAAGTGTGTCTGGTAACAAAAAAAATATCGGGGGGATGGGAGTCAAGGCTACGTGATAAGGACTGCAAAACTATTATAGTAACCAAATACTAGTGGTTCAGATTATATTTTATTAATTGCTTCTCATTTTATACATCATATGTATTGTTCTGATTATTATTTTTTGATAAAAAGAAGCTTTTTACTGGGGATTTATATGCTAGCAGAGACACTATTACTGGCCACTGGATGGAATGAGTGATCAGAGCGGAACTCTGCCATCGTCAGAACAAAACAATGAGCTCTTTTGTTCATTCCTGAATGCTTTGGAGGAAAACTACACTTGTAAATATATAACAGTCCGTCATATATGCAGATAACACTTACCATTTCACTCCAAAAAAAAAAAAGAGAGAAAAAAACGTTTTATTTTTGCTGCCCTGTGATCATATGCTTGTTGTGTGTATTCCCACCTCATTCAAACCAGTAATATTAAAAAAATATATGAATAGTGATTATTATTATCCGCTCAGCTGCTTTACTTTGTTGAATTTGTTCTGTTTGCTCTGTGGAATGACTTCAGGCCTGTTCACTGCAAGAATGATGGGATGCACACAATAATGTTTTCAAAAAATGTGACGTTTTATTTTACGTACATACACTACCTGACTAAAGTCTTGTCGTCTATTCAAGTTTTAGAAACAACAAATAATAACTTGACTTCTAGATGATCATTTGGTATCAGAAGTGGCTTATATGAAAGGAAACGGCCTTTAGATTACGCTTTTCTTTACCAAAATATAATATGATCATGCCTTGATTTTTAATGATTTAATTAGGACAGTAAGGTCTGACTTTGATTAGAAAAAAGCACTGAACAGAAATAGTGTACAGTATAGAATATAAAGTCATGCTGCAGTGGAAACAGAATGAATATTGTGTATGACTCCCATGAGCTTGGAGGACTGCATCCATACATCTCTGCAACGACTCAAATCACTTATTAATAAAGTCATCTGGAATGGCAAAGAAAGCGTTCTTGCAGGACTCCCAGAGTTCATCAAGACTCTTTGGATTCATCTTCAATGCCTCCTCATTCATCTTACCCCAGATATGCTCAATAATGTTCATATCTGGTGACTGGGCTGGCCAATCCTGGAGCACCTTTTTTGCTTTCAGGAGCTTTGATGTGGAGGCTGAAGAATGAGAAGGAGCACTATCCTGCTGCAGAATTTGCTCTCTCCTTTGGTTTGTAATGTAATGGGCTGCACAAATGTCTTGATACCTCAGGCTGTTGATGTTGCCATCCACTCTGCAGATCTCTTACACGCCCCAAACTAAATGTAACGATGACAAGACTTTAGTCAAGTGGTGTATAAGGAATTTGTCAGAGTCATTTACACATGAGTTATAACTCTCTTTTCCTGGCAGGTGGCGCTATGACTATCAATGAATATTGGTACATGGATGAATCTGTCCTGGATTTTTTTCAGTGACAGCTTTTTTTTTTTTTTTACAACAGCTTCCTCTTTTATGGAGAAACTGTCATTATTACATTTTTCAAGCCACCACAGAAATACCCTTTAAACAGAAACTCAAAATCTTCACAATTTAAAATAGGAGAAAGCCTACTTTTTTGTATTTGTTAAAATACAGTGATGGAAATTGTGCATAAACAGCTCGAATTCTGGCATGAAAATTTAAGCAGATTTTGTTATGTGTACGTCAAGTGTACTATGAGGGCACTAAGAGTGTTTAAGTGGGCAATATCGAATCATTTTGCCACAATGAATTATTTTATTTCATTAGACTTTGTTTTTGACATGCAAATGACAAATGCTGTCCAAACAATCCCATTTTTACATTGATCCACAAAAATGGTCATTAGTTAACAATGACACCTATGCACTCGCACACATTTGCATTCATATACCAGGGGTGTCCAAACTCGGTCCTGGAGAGTTTAGCTCCAGCTTGCTTCAACACACCTGCCAGGACGTTTCTAGTATATCTGGTAAGAGCTTGATTGCCTGCTTCAGATGCGTTTGATTAAGGTTGGAGCCAACCTCTCCAGAACACCAGCCCTCCAGGACAGTTTAGACACCCCTGATCTATACAATAATCATTGAGAAGTTTTACATTTGATGAAATCAGTGTACTTAAATGTTGTTTTATGCATCCCAGACAGTTCTAATTTACATACAAAACATGGTACACGTACATTAATATTCAGAAAATCAGATGACGTATAATAAACAGCAGGTTATCGTATGTTGCTGAGGATAGCTTTATTGTTAGTTATCTTTGTAGTTCTAGTTCTTTGAATGGGCCTTTAATCCATCAGATATAACATCACGAGGTTATGTATTGCATAGTGATATGAAGATGAGTCATATAATCCTGCTCATGTCTTTTCCTACTGATGCAAGCATACATTATCAATAGGCTGTAAACTAAACTATATAACCTTTACACTCACTCCAATATTCATTCATTTTCTTTTCGGCTTAGTTCCTTTATGAATCCGGGGTCGCCACAGCAGAATGAACCACCAACTTATCCAGCATATGCTTTACACAGTAAATGCAACCCATCACTGGGAAATCACTCCAAAATTCCCCTTTAAATTAATGAATGTATCACATTAAAAAATAATATATAGTAAGGTATAGTATGCTAAAGCAGTGTTTCTCAACCAGCACCACCGACACTGCATGTTTCGGATGTCATCTTTGTCCGTCACACTCGTTACAGGTGTTTCAGTCTCTGCTAATGAGCTGATGATCTGAATCAGGTGTGTTTGATTAAGGAGACATGGAAAATGTGCAGCGCCGGTGGTCCTTCAGGAACGTAGTTGAGAAACACTGTGCTAAAGTTTTGGTGAACCATACTAAAATGCTTGTGGCAGTTCTTGCTGTGGTAATAAATAATTATAGTAAAATATTTACTAATTTCCCAAGATTGTATCAAGTTTTCTAAAACTATAGGGTATACTCCAATACACTATAGCAATTATTCATTGTTGCTCTGATAGTTGTGTAAATTGCTTCCTTGTCCTCATTTGTAAGTCGCTTTGGATAAAAGCGTCTGCTAAATGACTAAATGTTAATGTACACCACAGTTTACTAGTAAAAACTAAAGTAGTCTAAATTACAGTATTTATCACTTCACTATTTTAAAAGGGATAGTTCACCCAAAATGTTATTTTACTTTATTATGCTGAACACAAAAGATATTTTGAAGAAAGCTGAACACTACTGACCTCCATAGCAGCAAAAACAAATACTATAAAAGTCAATGGTTACAGGTTTTCAGCTTTCAAAACTCAAGAAACTCATTTGGAACAAGTAAAGGGTGAGTAAAGGGTTGTTCATTTTTGGGTGAACTATTCCTTTAATACAATATGGTGTAGCATTGATTACCAAAGCGTTATAAACACAATAATATATACAGTGAAGTACACTTTACTATAGTATGGTTCATGAATACTTTGATATTAACTAATAAATGACTCGTTTTTTATGTTTATGTTGCTGAACTGGGTCGTTGGGTGGGGCGACGCTTGCTTTTCTTTAAATCTCACCAGACACAAACATCTGAATTAAAATTCCTGTACTTCAGCTCACACCCTCTTTTTCACTAGTCAAGACTAGTTTCACTGCTAACATCAGTTCATAAGAGGTGATTAGCAGGTCAGCTCACTGCTTTTGTTATTTAATTAGACCTGGCACAAACTCCATTTCCACATACAGGTTGAGAGTTTCCAGCGGCTCTGGCTCAATACCAGGGACATGAAGTTTTAACAGGTGGGGTTCAGTCTGCACGCCCTTATCTAACATCATGGGTTGCAAAAAGGTGAGTTTTTTAATGATTTGAATGGCCATCGACTTGTTTTAATGTCAGGATGGAGCACCGAGGAACATGTTACACTTGTTTGGTATCTCATATCTTGTTTGGTATCTGGGTTTTATGGTTAGATGACACACTATGAGCTGGTTCAGACTGGAAATTCACCACCAAATAGGCCAAGAATACCACACAAACATCCTGACGCTGTACTGAGAGCAGAGTCTCGTTTTTCTTCTACTTTCATGATTGCTACAAATTATTTACTTAAGCTTGATATGGTTTATGTGAAAATTTGATTCACAGCTAAGTGTAGATTGTGGCCTAGACATTAGACAAAAACATTTAAACTTATTGTCTTATTCATCTTATTTATTTGGATTTTTTTATTTTTAAATGTATAAAAGTTGCAAAAGTATTTTACATTTTATTAAATTTAAGTGTCTACTTTAATTAATAACGTACGATTAGTAATAAATTAGATATCTTTACATTTTTAATTAATTTAATTATACAAATCTACCTATCAATCAATCTGTCTGTCTTTCTGTCTGTCCATTTATCTATACTCTGTTAAAATATTTGGGTTAAAGATACGCCAACATATAACCCAACTATAGATTTTTAGCACCCAACTATGGGTTATTTTGAATAAATCTTTTTTTTTTTTTGATTTTGGTATTGCTACTATTACTAGTACTATTATTAATTTTATAATATAAATACATAACATATATAACACACACAAACATACATACATACAGTTTATAAAAATATTGAAAATGCTTCATTTCCATTACATTTTAAGTTCAAGTATAAGACACTTTAAGCGTTTTAATCTGTTTAAAAGATCAGCTATGTAGTGCACGTTTGTATCATCAATAATTAAGAGTGCTGCTGAAATGAATATGAAAAACATGGAGAGGTAATTTAATAAAAAACAACAACATTATTGCATTCGCTAGAGCTTAAACATCACATTACGTTTGTATAATAATACAGTTCTGTGTCAGTTAAATCAGTTGACTGTTGAAATTCAAAAATTTTAACCCAACTGGTTGAGTTATTAAATAAATAACCTAATAAAGGTTGAAAATATCCCAACAAGGCACCATTGTTTAACTCAACTGGTTCAGTTATTAATAAATAACCCAATAAATGTTAAAAATATCTATCTATCTATCTATCTATCTATCTATCTATCTATCTATCTATCTATCTATCTATCTATCTATCTATCTATCTATCTATCTATCTATCTATCTATCTATCTATCTATCTATCTATCATTTAAAAAGAAGATCATGGTGCATTTGATCTGCAACCTTTGTCATAGATTACATCATTAGTAAATCAAGTAAGGCTACATTCCATCATTGCACAACTGACACTGATAGCATATCTTAATAACTGATAAGGATTTCACTGTATATGCCAATTATTTGTATTTGAAATACAGTTTATAAAAGGCCCTTGACAGCAGGGTCGCCACCATTAAAGGTACTGTGCGACATATTTGTTTGTTACTGTTACAAAACAGTATTTACTCAACATGGTGTTTCTTATCAATATTTACCCACAACATGTTATGGTAACATTCAATGGTTAATTGTTGAAGGTTTCTGCTTAAATAAACACTGGCATTTCTTTTTAAAATAGTTGTACGATAGTTAAATAAACTTTAAGCAAAACTAAAAACGTTCAACACACAAACAAATCGCCCGCGGACTACAAATCCCGTCAAACCCGTTGCCTCTCAAGTCGATCACGTGACCCCATCGGCTCACTCTGGTTGGCCGCTCTGCCCTCACGCGAGGGGCGTCACATCAGAACGCAACGATATCCAGAAAATCCAGCCAGGTCGAGTCAGTCAGTCAGTCCACTGCACCCGCAGACCCGCTCCGACAAAAACACTCTTGAAGGACACCCACTCGCCGCTTACACAGGCAGGTGAGTAAATACCAGACACCCACATATAGTTCTTACAGTGTATTTTAAAGTATTACTGACTGTCTTTCTTAGCGAATTAAGTTGTTTGTGTGGCAGTATTGCTAGCGGACTAGCTCCCTTTGCTACGGCTGTCAGACGGTTGTTATTTTCAGCATATTTCTATACAGGAATTATATTTTTTAAAGACTTAACACTTCTGTATGTTACTACAGATGTCCCAGAGCTTTTAAAAAGCCAAAAGAGTCCGAAGAGGAAGAATTAAGAGCTCTAAATCCTCTGTGTTAGTCACTTTCAGACTTGTTTGTGTCAGTGTTTGAGAGGTAAGGGGACCACTGATGGGGCTTTTGTTTGGAGTTTTCATCCAGCTGTTTTGAATCTTTCGAAGTTTCTTAGCGTTTGTTATTGTTCCTAGAGGGATGACAATGGAAGATGTTGTTTTTGTTTGGTTTGTAAACAAAACATCTTCAATTTGAAGCGACAGCTTACATAAAAATAAACATTCTGTCATTATTTTGGGGATATGTGGGATAGCATGCGAGGTAGGATGGCAAACTCAGTCAGCATTCACTTTCAGCTCTTCCAACACAAAGAAAGTGAATAGTAAACGATGTTGTCATCCTGCTTCACATGCCCTTTTGTCTATAAAGTCATACGGGTTTTGAACCAACCACACGAGGGTGTGTAACCGATGACAGAATTGTATGTTTTTGTTAGCGATATCATGCTTTTAATTAAATGCCAATTAACATTATATGATGTGTTTTAGTTTGCTCTCAGTTAAAAAAGAAGTTGATAAGTCATACTAGTTGACATCTATGCTGAGCGTCAAAGTGTGAAAGGGGTTGACAGTTCACTGTTGATCTTATTGACTTGTCATCACCACAGGCATTTCTGACCTACTTTTCCATTGCCTCTCATGAGTACACAAGGTTCTTGTCATTGTTTTACTTTTTGCTTCCTCCCAGCTCCACTTCAATGTCATTGCTGCCCAGTCATGTATCATTTATTATTTTTTATCTAGAATTGGCTATTTATTGCATATATTATTAAATTAGATTCAACTTTATTTAGGGTATCTGCAAGGTCTTCAGAAGTTACTGTCTTAACTCAAAAGATAAGTTTTAGGCCTTAAAAAGTCTTAAATCCACTGAAATATTGTGTTGTAATAACTTTTTTTAAAAGGTCTTAATTTTTCTTTGTTCATGTATAGCTACCCATTCTGGCCATTAACACCCATATAATCACCAACAATCCCAATCTCAATTAAACTTTTAACATTTTTATTTAACTACTTTGCTTAAAAATTCTCAGTTTATTTACTACTGAGCATACTGACCTGACCTATATTCTTTATTATTAAATTATTATTGTTGCATTATTAAGTTTTAATCACTTAAGTTATAATAATATATATATATATATATATATATATATATATATATATATATATATATATATATATATATATATATATATATATATATATATATATTTATTTATTTATTTATTTATTTATTTATTTATTTATTTATTTATTTATTTATTTATTATTATTATTATTATTATTATTATTATTATTATTTTTATTTTTTTTAAAGGTGAAGTGAAAATCTGGATCTTTTAATCCAACTGGGATATTCTAAAAAAAATAAGCATTTATAAGTCTAAATTTTCTAACCAGGAGTGCAATAGCAGCAAGTGCAGAATACAGGTATAAGTTATAAAGTTCAGTTATAGAAAAGCTGTGATGATATTTACAGATGGATGTACTATGAATATTATATACATGTTGTTTTAACTATGAACAGAGATTTAGAATAGATGAATATATCTACAGGATGCTATTAATAATCAGAGGTATGCAGATAGATATGATTATTGGTGCCATTGTTTTTTTAAAATCCTGTCAAGCACTATTGTTTGCATAATTAATCAATCTTTTAAGTTGCAACACTTTGATTTTAAGTGATGCAGTAATTATTTATCAAATTGACCGCCTAAAAACTTTGTGATTATGTCTATAATGATTTCTAATGCAAATGCTTTAATGATTAAAAATTAATATAATGATCATCTCGTGTTTCTGTATTAAAAATTAGGAGTAAAAATCATTATTTTCTTGAAATACTGAATGTATTAAAACATGTTTAATTGTCTATCGTTGCAAGCATTGGCTTATTTATTTTAATACACAGTCTTTTCTAACTGTCTTTTTTTTTTTTGGAGTAAGATAAGCCCCTCTGTGTCACACTTTGTATACGACTTCCAAGACTGCTAGTCATCTTGAAATAAATTAGTTATCATGGGACTGAAGTCTTGCCCCGGGCCAGTTGTTCTTCCACATAACTGGCAGCTCCTCTCTGGTAAAGTAGATATCATGCCATGGGATGGCTGCTAAATATAATATTGTAGTTAATCTCTTCTACTACAAAGTGCATTCTTTTTTTAAATTTATTTTTGGTTGTTAGAGAGGGACACTAAATAGTGTCATTTTGACTATAAATAGAGCCTGTGCTTGTCAAAGCTGCCTGCCATCAGGTAAGCGTCTTAGACCAAACACATGCCATTCCAGATTGACTTTGCCTGTCTGTGCGTCAGGCGAGTGGCCATCAGTGCACATCACATCTGTGCACCTGACTTTAGCTTTGATGATGTGACGAAGATGGAATTTGTCGTCTGCAAACGTGAAGCTGTTTTTACAAGCATGTACTGAACAAATAATAGACATTGGCACAGTTTAGAGTTTGTTAGAATGGAGATTATTTCCAATGCCCTACAGTTTTTCCAATCAGGAATTACCTATTAGATATTTAAATCTATTACTAACAACAACCACTATTATAATTAGAATTATTATTATTGTAAGTAATAATAAAAATTAGGACTGTTTGGTTTGTGTAAAATATTTATTTGTTTTATTTTATTTTTTTATTATTATTATTATTATTTTTTTTTACTTTGTAGTCATGCTTCAGCTCAATAAACTGTATCGTAGCTTCTTACTGCTAAAATGCTTTGAGTGTTATTTAACAAAGGGAACTGAAAAGATATTAACTTACTTAAACATTTATTCAAATTTGCTTTTAAATATTCAGAAATAAAACACAAATTTTTCTCAAAAGCAAACAGTAAACACAAAATAAAATAACCTTAGCTTTCGGTAAACAGGTTGAACTCGAATTAGGGAGATAGTGTAGCTTATTATACAAAAAAATAAAAATAAAATTATGCATGCATATGCTCTTGCCGGGAGAAATTACATATTTTGTAACACAGCCTTTTGCAAGTAGCTAATCGCAGCATTTCAATTCGCACTTGCTAATCAATTGCGATTAATCACACAGCCAGCCCTAATACTAATAAATAAAACATTTGGAATAATCAAAGTTGGATGTTTTAGTTGTGCAGTTGTAATATAATTGAATAAATGAATTGGGTGCGCATAAAATAAGTATTATTCGCCCCTGTTTATTTTTTCCCCAATTTTCGTTTAACGGAGAGAAGATTTTTTCAATACATTTCTAAGTTTTACCAACTCATTTCTAATTTATTTTCTCTTTTTCATGATGACAGTAAATAGTGTTTTACTAGATATTTTTCAAGACTCTTTTAAAGGCTTAACCAGGATAATTAGGTTAACCTGGCAGCTTAGGGTAATTAGGCAAGTTATTGTATAACGATGGTTTGTTCTGTAGATTATCGGAATAAAATTAAGCTTAAATGGACTAATAATTTTGACCTTAAAATGGTGTTTAAAAAATTAAAACTGCTTTTATTCTAGCCGAAATAAAACAAATAAGACTTTCTTCAGAACAAGAAATATTATCAGACATACTTTGAAAATTTCCTTGCTCTGTTAAACATCATTCGGGAAATGTTAAAAAAAAAGAAAAAAAATCAAAGGGGGTTTAATAATTCGGATTGAAACTGTAAATATTTCTTATTTTTCTCAGTTTTAACGCTATCATTTTTTTAAACTAGTGTGTTTTCCCAGTGTTTGAAGGTGGTCTTGCTTGCTGTTTGTTTTTAGAGGGAAATTTATCGCTAGACACAATAATAGAGAACCAATAACCTATTAGGGGAAAGTGGTAATGTCGGTCAAACCGATTATTGGTCCATCTCTATTATAGTGTCAGCAGTAGCCTTGGACCTCAGCAGTGGGAAAGCACACCTAATCAGAGAGCCTGCCATTGATCAACAAAGCAAGCATCTTCTAAATGGCAAGGGAACCTCTCGGCTTGTGAAGTCTTTGCCGTGTGCTATGCAAAATGGCATAAACTGTGTTTAAAACTAAAATACGATGCACTGTTCGGCACACTGGCATGTCATTCCTCACTTCCCTTAATCTGAACAAGGTGGGATGACGTTGCCAAGATGACCGTCTCCTCTGTGGCTCATCCTGTTTGTGTAGATAATGTACTGGAAAGCTGCTCAGTAATCCATGTCATTTTGCCTTAGTCTATTCATTCTGACACCAGTACTTTCTTCAGTCAACTGGTGAATTGGAGGTTTAGGCAAAGTGTTCAGTTTAACCTTAGTATCAATGATTTGCACATGAGTCAAAGCTAAATTGACAGTCTGGTATGTCTGTGGCACATGGTGAGGTGTGAAGGACGGGGTAACCTCCGACTCGTGACGTGCTGTTGTTATTATTAGTGACCGATAGTGATGCACCATAAAATCCTTGGCTCATCGCAAAAAACACTTTGGTCTGATTTACCAGTGGAGAGGCTTTCTGCTGGAGAAAGTCTTATTTGTTTTATTTTGGCTAGAATAAAAACAGTTATTATTATTTTAAACCATTTTAAGGCCAATATTATTAGCTCCCATAAGCATTTTTTTTTCAATTGCCTACAGAACAGACCATCATTATAAAATGATTTGCCTAATTAATATCTTGCCTAATTAAACTAGTTAACTTAGTGAAGCCATTAAATTGCACTTTTAGGATGAATATTAGTATCTTAAAAATATTAGTCAGATATTGGCCCAGTTTCACAAACAGGGCTTAGGTTAAGCCAGGACTAGGTCTTAGTTAAATTAGGCTATTTAAGACAAATTTATAAAAATGGCCTTAGAAAAATATTACTGATATGCACCTGGAGACAAAAAAAATGACACTGACATATTTAAGACATCTCACTACAAGTTATTTTGAGTTGAGACAGCTCAAACATGCAATTTAATCTTGACTAGCCTTAAACCTTGTTTGTGAAACCGGGGGTTAATGTACTGTCATCATGGCAAATCAGTTATTAGAAATGAGTTATTAAATCTATTATGCTTTGAAATGTGTTTAAAAAAACGTCTTCTGTTAAACAAAAATTGGGGGAAAAATATATACAAGGGCTCTAATAAGTCTGACTTCAACTGTATAAAGATTTGCAGTTGTATTTTCCTCTTTGACTCTCTAACAAAAGGCTTCTTCCTCTGTGACCGAAGTTGATTCTACGCTGGTGGTCAACGCTGGTCTCATGACCGACAGACTGCACACAAAGGCACCTCTAACCCCTCTGTTCGCTCACTTAGCAGTCACATGACATACTTGCACACCCAACGACTGGCTCCAACAACCGCTTTTGTTTGGGTTTCTCAACTCTCCCACTTATTTTGTTTTAGACAACATGTTTCCCTTGGTCTTTAATCCTCAGGAAAACCAGTTGCTGCTGTGTATTTATGCGTCTCGTAGGGACACGTTAGATCTGCCCTTTGAATATTTTGCTGCAGGGTGTCACTGAACACAATGTACACTCATGTTGTGCACTTACAAACTCACAAAGATTTGTCTGTTCTCACTTGCTTTGTGTAAGAATAACGCTTCCCATAATCATCACTCTTTCAGGGAGTTGTAAAACTTTGATTTCTAGCCTGCAACCTTTTGAAATATTTTTCTTTTTTTAGTAGTAATATTAAATATTTTCTTTAATTTTAAATATCCAAAGGTTGATGTAAATAATAATAATTTTTTTAATATTGTGAAAATATAGATTATATTTAAATTATTATTCTGTTTAAATCCAGACTTAAAACTCATCTGTTCAAAATAACTTACTCTTTATAACTACATACTACATTCTGTATCAAATCTTTTGTATTTTATCTACTCTATTTTTGCTGTTGGTATTTTTAAATTATTGAAGTGTGTGTGTGTGTGTGTGTGTGTGTGTGTGTATATGTATATGTATATGTATATGTATGTGTGTGTGTGTGTGTGTGTGTGTGTGTGTGTGTGTGTGTGTGTGTGTGTGTGTGTGTATATGTATATGTATATGTATATATGTGTGTGTGTGTGTGTGTGTGTGTGTATATGTATATATGTATATGTGTGTGTGTGTGTGTGTGTGTGTGTGTGTGTGTGTGTGTGTGTGTGTGTGTGTGTGTGTGTGTGTGTGTGTGTATGTATATATATATATTGAATAAATAAATTATTGGCCTTTTATAGGGTCAATGGACTGTTTAGACCTCTCAGTCATGGAGATATCAGGGAAAATTAAAACTAATTTCAATATTATTATATAGTTTATTTATTTATTTAAATATAATGAAAATATTTATTATCATTAATGCTAATAAATAATAATTTATATTTTATAAAATAATAATTAATATTTATTATTATTTATAATATTAATAATAACAACAGTAACAATAACATTAATATTATTTTATAGTAGTAGTAGTAGTAATAATATTTAATTGCAATTATTATTTAAATATAAAAACATATTTTAAATATTGATAATAATTATAATTATTACTTTTTAATAATAATAATATATTATTAAAATAATAACTATAATTATTATTAAAAGTATTATTATTGTTCTTGTTGTTATTATTATTGAAATTTAAATAAAATATTTATTATATTTAAATAATTATTGATTTTTATTTTAGATCTTGAGCTCTGCTCCTGAGATATAAATTTTCTGCTGCAGTTGCTACACAAATTCACAAGCATCATGTATACATAATTCAAAAGAGATGGCAAAACAAAAAACTTAGGCCCCATTTCCATGAATCACCCCTTCTACTAGTTTGCGTGTGTGCAACCTTCTGTAAATTGAGATCGCTCCAGTATAGCTTTTCACGTGTCAGGCGTAATGCAAGCATCGCTCTGTCCAATTTAGTCCGTCATCTAAGTAGCACAGTTGTTATGGTATAGTTTGCAGCATCATGTTTTGCAGCCTGTTTATCCATAGGTGTTGTGCTTGCAAGTGTGTACATCGTCGTCTCTCTTCTTATAGTGACCCATTTCCTTTATGCTCACACTTGAACAACAGCTGATGCCGCAAAGTACATCCCGGGTCAAGTGGGCTTTGTTCTAAATACAAGGAGACCGTGACACACAGCTTACTACTATTCCAGTCCTTCTCAGTCTGCTTACTAGTTGTCTTTTTGCATTGTCCTATTGGCCTCATGAAATGCTTTCTTCACATTTCTGGACGATGCAAGTTCTGGAGAGAGTGAATAAAATGTAAGAGATGGTGAGCATGGAGTTGTAGGAAGAGAGATGCAGTTTAAAGTCTGGTGTCACGGATCACTGACACTCACTTAAGTGTGCTATGACAGTTCTTGCTGTACCAAAGCAGAGCATGAAGACTTCCGAGAATGAAACTTGCCTTTTTGAGGGTATGAAATCGCTGACAAATTTCCAAGCCGTGACAGTTTAGAGTCGAAAACACAGAAAAGTCAGCCGCTGGTTGGTCAGCTGTTTGACTGGCAAAGGAAAATCAATTTCAAATGTCATTTCGTCGTCTTTTTCTTTGTATTTCTGGTAAGCACTTTTCCAGACTGGTGTCTCAATTGATTTCTTTCTTTCTCTGTGTTGTTTCCGCAAGGCAAGTCTTAGCTACACAATGGAAATTGACTACCTGCTTGTCTGAAAGTGTGTTCTGCTCATGAATAGATTGTTTCCAATTTCTTTCAGATGCTTTCTTTCCAGGAATGTCCGCTTTGTCCTAAAATCCATTTTGGCTTTTGCATCCAATGTTTAGGACTGACCATCTGCAAAGTACTTATGTTTTTCCAGATAGTGTAATCAATGTCCAGTGCATCTCAGTCGCTATATTCTAAATGTGTTCAGCATGAAACTACGACATTTTCAACATCTGCTCATGTTTATCAAGATAACTGGTTGTGGTGCGGAACTTTCAGTAGCATGAGAGATCATGAGGGTCTTCAGTCATGCTGTCTGGTATATTTATAAATGTGTTGTGTTCAATATGAGAATGAAATGTGTGAAATTGAATTTGTGCTCTACATTCAAAGCACACTTGTCTAAATTACTGCTAGCCCGACGTCCCAGTGGGGTATTAATCTAAATAGGAAGAAAAAATCGTGTCTATTTCAGTGATTTTTATTTTTTATTTTTTTTAATTTATCTATTTTTTTAATTATTTAAAAAAATAATATTAAATAAAAAAGAAATCATTAAAATATGGTAATTTATAACCATGTATTTGTTTTATTATTTGTTTTATTTGGTAAGTAATGTCTTTACTATTTGGGTCACTTGAGTTTATTTCGGGCTACAAAACACTGAAGAGTGCCTGCCCAAAAGGCTATAAGGGATTTAGAATTTTTCTGATCCCTAACACATATTATTATTATTATTATTATTAGCCTAATTGGCAATTATATAAACTTGAATATCCAAAAAAAAAAAAAAAAAAAACGGTAATAATAATAATAATAATGTAAAAAAAAATTAATGTGTATTTACATTTGCTTTTAACCCAAATGGATTTGCAGTGCATTCATTAAAACATTATCGTTCCTTGGGAATTGGACTCCTGATTTTGGCACTCTTGGGAGTCAAATGATGCCAGGGCCTTTGAGCGGGGACTTATTAAATGAACATAATGAATGAGCTGATAATTAACCAGTAATGACTTGCCACCTCTTCCCTGTTTTCTGAATGTGTGGATTGATCTATGGAGACATTCAAACAGTTTGTATCAGCTTGCTTCTCGGGAACAAAACTCCTGCACAGTAGGCCAAGGGAGCAAGAGGGGTCAGTTTCACACCAATACGGTGTCATGCGATACTGAAAGTGGTTAAAGCGACACCAGAACTTGAGAAGCAAAGGGCATCTTCATGTTTTTCCGCCATACTGGACCACCTCGCAATTAGAGATTCTGGCTGAACCTGATTTCCTGATTTGTGAACGCGCAGCTGCTGCCAGACTTTTCATTTACAAAAGGAGTGAAACTCTAAGCAGACGGATGCTGTCAGTTTCACAGCTGTGCCTGCGAAGCCTCTCGCTTCTGTGAACTTGGCAGCCTGCTCAGGCCTTGCAGCTGATACCAACTCAAATTAAACGCACTTCAGACTAGGAGAAGTGTTTGAAGGAGACGGCTGATTGATTTCAGTTATCGCTCCAAAGCTGTAGATGTGGCATAATTACTGGGGTAATCTGTATTTCATCAGAACGATGCAGATTGCCAAGAGATCCTGATTAGTCTGGTTAAAACGATTCGTTTTGTCATGTAAAGTTGAAGTTCAGGGCTCCAGATTAGCTTTCTGGCCCAGCTTGGGATATTTAGCCACACTGGACTGGTGTGATCGCTTTTAACTCAAGTACCCTTATGTGGTGCACATACACTGGTGGAACCACAGGGGTTGCAACATCTGATTACAGCAGTTGTGTTGAAATTATTGCATTCTTGCTTGGATTAAGGCTTTATCAGTTGTTGCACAGACATTTTGACAAACCCCGTTATGTACTACTAAAACCAGTTGTGAAACAAGATTTGTGAGTTTCTCTAAAGTTTAATTGGGCTCTTGATCTATTTATAGAAAGCACATTAATCAGTGACTTATGTAATTTAAATGCCAGATGCATATCTTCTTAATTTTTTTGTTTTGTTTTAGAGAACAGAAATGAATAGCCTTAATTGAAGAGGATTTACATGTCAAATTTGAACAGTAGTGTACATATCTCCTGTGCAACTGTGATATTTAACATTTGCTTCCTGCGTTTTCCCCCAGCTCCATCAGTAAATCTCATATTCTGCTGTGAATTCACGGAGGACGGATTTGGGGTCGAGCGCCCTCTTGGTCCAGTGTGGTCCAGCAACATTACGAAATAGCAGAAGCAACAGGAATCAAGCTGGACGGGGGGGAGGTGAGGGAGGACGAGGGCACCGCCTTTGTCCTGAGACACAGAGTCTGCACAAGCAGCGATACCGACCCCACCCAAACATCAACCTCAGACCACCAGGACAACATGAGGTCCTGCACAGATCACAGATCGGACAGCCCCGGACAGAACGTGAGTGGTGTATATCAGATATGTTGCTTTTTATCTTGATCAACCATCATGCAGTCATTAATATAAAATAAATAGTGATCAACCAATATTATCCCTTTTGTTAAGGTAGTGGGGCATAATAAAGCTAAAATCTGTGAGGTTTTGGATTAATGTAAATTAAGGAGATGCTTAAAACCAGCAGTGTAGCCACATTCACTCATTTTAATGCATTATGCATTAATTCTAATAAACAATTCCTCATAAGTATGGCACTCAGTAGCCTAAATTTCATTTTAATGATTTCCAGCAATTTAGCACATTAAGCATTCTTCTGATGTGCAATCACTTTTCATATGTTGGCTGTTTCACATGGGCTCATAAAGCTCCACAGACTACACTAATCTGTCGCATAAGGCACAGAAACCTGCATTTCATCCACTTTAAAGTGCTTGCATTTAATAGTATGGGACCTCCAAGTAGCATATACTGCTGGCTTATAAATAATTCTCACTCAAAAAGATAAGTGCACTCACTTGAGTACTCAATGGAGTGTTTATAAAAGCTAATGAAGTATTAATGAATGCTTTTCAATGACAGCACAGACTCTAATTTGCATCTGGAATTCATTATGGCTCCAGAGACCAGCAGATTCATCATTTGAGGTGTGGTTTGTTGGAGAACGGCGTAGGGATCATGTACCTGTGTGTTATTTGTTTATGTGAGCTCTAATTACTCATCGCAGTCTAATATACAGAGAATCTTTCAGTCTCAGAGGTGTCTGTATGGGCTCAAAAGGTTGTCAAGAGGATAGTTTTAGATTAGGGCTGCACCGATAAATGAAATTATATCGAGTCACGATAGTTTATGTCTGTAATGGAGATTAGCTCTGGACTTTTTTTACTCTATATTGATCTAAGAGCCAATCACACAGCAGAAATGTACAACAAGTGTGTTGATATTAGAGATGTATCAAATTTTCGGCCACCATTTAAGGGATCCTCTAATTTTTGTGGCTTCAGTTATTATTGGGGGACTCTTTTAAATCTGGAAGCATTAACAACTTGTATCAGGATATATATATATATATATATATAGTTATTGTTCAATATGGAAAATAATAATGGAGATTGCATTTTTAGCACATCACCCAACCCTAGTTTATACACTGTGATATGCTGTGGAAGGGGGTTTTTCTTTTCATTTTGTTTTATATTGCTTGATCGGTTTTCATTAACTATTGTCCACATCTATATAACAGAATGCAGATAGTTCTAACAGTGCAGGCAGGTCTGGAAAGGACTCTGTTTGTATTTGCATGAGCTGTTGACTTCAGTTATTTGCATGCATCCTCCACACAATAGTTGTGTGTTGTGTAATCTGACTCGGGAAATGTTTGTGTGGATTATTGTTAGCCATGTGGCGGTTGGTTGCCGAGCTTGTGGTGTGGTGTGGTCAGACAGGGCAGGTGTAAAACTATCCCATCCCCATGAGGGAACAGACGCCCCATTGGTTTTTCAGGTTAAGGTAGATCCTTGACAACAAGGCCAGGCTGATTAAATTTTAAGCGCATCTTAAAACCCTGTAATAGACCCTGTTAGGTGTTTATTTTGCATCATGTTTCTGGTGGATCAAGTTTTCTGTGTCTAGATGCGCCAATTTTTCTTTGTTGCATCAATGCCAAAATAGTTTTAAGTTAATAAGCATTTAATTGGTTCAAATTAGGACTTAATAATTAATCGAAAAGTAATCGAAATTGACATTTAGAATCGAACGATCTAATTTTTCAAGGCACATATTTTTTAATTACTTTCCCTACTGTGTGTGGAGTCACGTGACCCCGCTCTGTTAAGGCTACTTTATACTTCTCCATAAACACATGCGTATAGTTCGGTGCAGCCTTCGTGCAGTCGCATACGCGTGTACCTCTCAAAAAAACGTAACTACACATTTTAAATACTCAAAGATGGTAGATAGTTTGCGTTTCCTTCAATTATTTTAAAATCAGGTAATGCACCCTTCAATAAAAATCTCTCACTTGTAGTATGTGAGCATATTTACTGTACAAAACCTGTTTGTGATCTATGAGGCCAAAAAATAAATAATCGTTCATAAATTGTAATCGAAGTAGTCAATTAATCAAGATTTTAATTTCAGGCCAAAATGCCCAGCCCTAATTCAAATGTCCAGCTACACAGGAGAGACTATGGCGTGTGAGCATACCTGGAAAATGAACTCTTTTCCTTTGAGTGAGTCATAATTCCAAGGGTCACCTAACCAGGTGTATATTTTAAACCTTTGTGGAACAAGTGAAGGGAGAATACGGGATGACAGAATTTATTGTTTGGGTATTCCCTTAAAAAACAAAAGGCATAAGATGGTAATTGATATAACTGTTAATACACCTTATGGACACTTGTGTTTTAACATATGTAAACTGACCATTACGTCTCTTAATATTATTCTGTATTTGTTATATATACAGTGTTCAGCGTGATTGAACTCACCCCATTTTGAAAATGAATTATTTTATCAATTTCTCTGTGAATATAGGCAATGTTGGAGCATTTAAACAAAACTGATTTCTTAAACAGATATATTTGTTAGAATAATATTTTAGTTACCAAACATATTTAGAAATTGAAAAATAATACTATTAAATTCAAGCAAAGTATTGCAAAAAAATTATAAGTGTGACCAATATTTTTTATAACAGAAATTTGGGTGTACTCGTTAGTGAACAGTTTTAAGTTATTTTGTTATGTAAGCTCTAGATTTGGCTTTAATATTGACTAATCTAATGTATATGCACGCAAATAATAATGTAGAGCTTTCTACTGAAAACATGAATTTAAAAGACAGACTTGTGAGGGGTCTACTTGTATATGCTGAGCATTGTAGTTTACATAATACAGTAGTATATGTAGTTAGACTTGCTGCTAACAAAGCATTTAACTCTGAATGCAGTGAACCATACAGTCCATCTTTTATGCTTTTTAAAGCATGCACTGAAGCTCACTGCAGTAGTACCAATACACCTGTAAACTGGGTTAAAGGTCAAAGAACAACTATCAAACACACCTGCTTCCATGTAAAACACTGTTGTAGATGTTTCTCTTATACTTGAGCTTTATGTAAAGCTTTAGTGTATTTTGTTGACCTTCAAGTTGTACTTTGTTTAATGAGTTAATTTCTGTGTTATGTTGTTCAGTTTTCCAAAGCTACCAGTTGTTTTCTTCCAATAAACAGCTCTGCTTTAATTCTATGGCAACAATGTAGTTAGGTGATTGGTTTTTGTATGGCAACAGCCGAAGGTTGGAGATCTGTTGGCTCTACAAGGTCAATTTTGAACCAGGAACTGCTTAATTCTGTTGATTGGGAGACTAATGGAAGGAGGCTAAAGTTGAACATCCGTCACTATAACCACTCTTATGTGATGATGTCATATGTGTGAGCTCAGCCATCTGGTCAACTCAAAACTCTCAACTCAGATAAATGACTTTGATAACTGAGGTCTACCATAAAGTAGTCAGAACTTCCACTGGTGCTTTCCAGATTGTGGTATGTCTATGGTACAGCTTGTTCTCCTTTTTAATCAGAGAAACGCAATTCATTTCACCATCAATGATGTGTAATTCACCATGTTCATTTCTGAGGAAGCCGGAGATGAGGAGTGTGTTTGAAAAACAATCTCTCCTACAACCTTAAAATACAGCAGAGCTAAAAATGTGCAAGCATTCCTGAATTGTTGTGTTCCTTCTTAATGACTGTATTTGTTATGGATGTTTTGGTAACCAAAGAAACTATTGCTTTTAGATTGATCATTCCCATGTTCCCAATCTGGAGCTCAGAAAGAGAGACATTTCTGGTTAAAGAGCATGTTTAATTCCAGCTTATTGTAGGGATTCATAAAGGTTGAAAAAAATAAAAGGTTTTGAGTCATATAGATGTGTACATGAAGTGAAAGTTTGAGTGAGCACGTCAGCGTCACATGTACACTGGCACTGGGGTTAGTCTGTACAAAGGTCTGTTCCTGATTGAGCAAGAAACTGTGGCTCCACTGTGCCGAACATGTGATGTTGTGAAGAGAGAGAAAGAGGGGAGGACAATTGCAAAGAATGGATGGCGAGGGGTCTCTCAACTTTGAGTGTTTAAACATGTGGTCTTAAGTAGAGCAAGGGAGAAACATACAGGGGCGTTCTTAGAGACTGGAGATAGGTGGAAAATGAGTTGGCTGAAAGTTAGTCTTGCTCCTACAAGGGTTTCTTTATTGGAGCTGGTTACAGTGACCTGTGTGTGTGTGTGTGTGTGTGTGTGTGTGTGTGTGTGTGTGTGTGTGTGTGTGTGTGTGTGTGTGTGTGTGTGTGTGTGTGTGTGTGTGTGTGTGTGTGTGTGTGTGTGTGTGTGTGTGTGTGTGTGTGTGTGTGTGTGTGTGTGTGTGTGTGTGTGTGTGTGTGTGTGTGTGTGTGTGTGTGTGTGTGTGTGTGTGTGTGTGTGTGTGTGTGTGTGTGTGTGTTTCTATACTTGAATGGCTAGCTTTGTAAGTATTCAGACAGTGTAAATGTTTGCAGGGTTTAAAAAGTTATCAATGTCTAACATTGAGGCTTGATAAAAATAAAGAAAAAATAAGCTAAACATAAGCCAAGACTCACTTTTTTCTGCTGCCTTGAATTGACTGTTATCAGTCACAAACAGTGCAGGTCTAACCTGCTTGCCTGGATTGCCTTCTGCTTTCAGTCCAACAAGGACAAATATGTTGTTTTGCAGGAAAGATCTGTTGTTCCGATTTAAAGAAGGGGCCGTGTGGTTCTCTAGAAACAGTCATATGATCCAGAGGACTCTAGGAACTTCTCGGACAGTTGTGCAATTGCAAGTCCTAGAGTTTACATGGAATCTTATCTGTAGATTTTACTCCCCGTCCAGTTCTGCTGATCATAACAAACCTTCAGACCCTTGTTGAGATATGGAAGTATATCTATCAGAAAGAGACTTTCACTTGAAATAATGCACTACTGCTCAATAGTTCGGGGTCACTAAGGGCGTTTTCACTGCTGGCTTCTGTTTATGAACTTGGCAAGCTTTCTCCCTTACCTCTGTTTATTTAGGCAATATGAACACAGCAGTCATGCTTGGATCAGCACCAAAACAGTCAATCCAAGATTGTCCGAATGAAGTGTTCTTTGTCCACTTAAACCTTGGAGTGGTTTGGTTGAGGTGAGAAAACGACCAACCTCAGTGGAACAACAATCTGAGTGGTATCAGAGGTTGGAAAATCTTATACTTGTCTACATTAGTTACTTATCACAGTTGAAAACGAAGGAGAACCTTTTAATCTAAGAAAAAGTAGTGAAATTATCCCCTGCATTGTAAGGATGCTGAAAATTATATTGAATGTAGGGCTGTGCCAATTTGGGTTGGGTCGATAGATGATACCATTATTCATAAATAATTAATTCACAGCCACCTACAACAACGATGCCATCGTTCATCGCAATGATTCACAATAGACATTGTATGATGCCAAATTGGTCCATCACCCAATCCTAGTGTCGATAAACAATATCATAATAAATTGCAATCAAATTTATGTCAATAAAGATAGACATTTTTACGCATATTGATCCTTAGAGCCAATCCCACAGCAGAAATATGCAACTACAGGAATCTATAATTGTGTTCATATTCGAGATTCACCAAATTTTTGGTAGCTGAAAATAGGTCATGCTGCGTCACACAGTGTGGTTTAGCACACTCGTTTCACTTTCCTACCCACAGTACCCACCTTCAGTCATGTTTGAAATACGCTGTTAAAAATGGAAGCATTAACAACTTATATCAAAATGTTTATTGTTATCGTGCAATATATAAAATAATTATTAAGATTGTTTTATTTTGCTATATTGCCCAGCCCCAACTAAATGCACTCATACTTCAGAGAAAAGTTCAAGCTAGAGTGTGTATGTTCTTGTTTCTAGCATATAATAAACATTGTAGCTTCAGCTACTGTAGTCTTCAGGACCAGACAAAAGAAGTTTGTTTGGAAGATGGGTTCATGATGTATTCGCTCATTAATTACATTTTTTTTTACACACTGCAGCTTTAAATAATGGTCATGTAAAACTGCTTCCATGTAAAACACTGTTGTAGATGTTTCTCTTATACTTGAGCTTTATGTAAAGCTTTAGTGTATTTTGTTGACCTTCAAGTTGTACTTTGTTTAATGAGTTAATTTCTGTGTTATGTTGTTCAGTTTTCCAAAGCTACCAGTTGTTTTCTTCCAATAAACAGCTCTGCTTTAATTCTATGGCAACAATGTAGTTAGGTGATTGGTTTTTGTATGGCAACAGCCGAAGGTTGGAGATCTGTTGGCTCTACAAGGTCAATTTTGAACCAGGAACTGCTTAATTCTGTTGATTGGGAGACTAATGGAAGGAGGCTAAAGTTGAACATCCGTCACTATAACCACTCTTATGTGATGATGTCATATGTGTGAGCTCAGCCATCTGGTCAACTCAAAACTCTCAACTCAGATAAATGACTTTGATAACTGAGGTCTACCATAAAGTAGTCAGAACTTCCACTGGTGCTTTCCAGATTGTGGTATGTCTATGGTACAGCTTGTTCTCCTTTTTAATCAGAGAAACGCAATTCATTTCACCATCAATGATGTGTAATTCACCATGTTCATTTCTGAGGAAGCCGGAGATGAGGAGTGTGTTTGAAAAACAATCTCTCCTACAACCTTAAAATACAGCAGAGCTAAAAATGTGCAAGCATTCCTGAATTGTTGTGTTCCTTCTTAATGACTGTATTTGTTATGGATGTTTTGGTAACCAAAGAAACTATTGCTTTTAGATTGATCATTCCCATGTTCCCAATCTGGAGCTCAGAAAGAGAGACATTTCTGGTTAAAGAGCATGTTTAATTCCAGCTTATTGTAGGGATTCATAAAGGTTGAAAAAAATAAAAGGTTTTGAGTCATATAGATGTGTACATGAAGTGAAAGTTTGAGTGAGCACGTCAGCGTCACATGTACACTGGCACTGGGGTTAGTCTGTACAAAGGTCTGTTCCTGATTGAGCAAGAAACTGTGGCTCCACTGTGCCGAACATGTGATGTTGTGAAGAGAGAGAAAGAGGGGAGGACAATTGCAAAGAATGGATGGCGAGGGGTCTCTCAACTTTGAGTGTTTAAACATGTGGTCTTAAGTAGAGCAAGGGAGAAACATACAGGGGCGTTCTTAGAGACTGGAGATAGGTGGAAAATGAGTTGGCTGAAAGTTAGTCTTGCTCCTACAAGGGTTTCTTTATTGGAGCTGGTTACAGTGACCTGTGTGTGTGTGTGTGTGTGTGTGTGTGTGTGTGTGTGTGTGTGTGTGTGTGTGTGTGTGTGTGTGTGTGTGTGTGTGTGTGTGTGTGTGTGTGTGTGTGTGTGTGTGTGTGTGTGTGTGTGTGTGTGTGTGTGTGTGTGTGTGTGTGTGTGTGTGTGTGTGTGTGTGTGTGTGTGTGTGTGTGTGTGTGTGTGTGTGTGTGTGTGTGTGTGTGTGTGTGTGTGTTTCTATACTTGAATGGCTAGCTTTGTAAGTATTCAGACAGTGTAAATGTTTGCAGGGTTTAAAAAGTTATCAATGTCTAACATTGAGGCTTGATAAAAATAAAGAAAAAATAAGCTAAACATAAGCCAAGACTCACTTTTTTCTGCTGCCTTGAATTGACTGTTATCAGTCACAAACAGTGCAGGTCTAACCTGCTTGCCTGGATTGCCTTCTGCTTTCAGTCCAACAAGGACAAATATGTTGTTTTGCAGGAAAGATCTGTTGTTCCGATTTAAAGAAGGGGCCGTGTGGTTCTCTAGAAACAGTCATATGATCCAGAGGACTCTAGGAACTTCTCGGACAGTTGTGCAATTGCAAGTCCTAGAGTTTACATGGAATCTTATCTGTAGATTTTACTCCCCGTCCAGTTCTGCTGATCATAACAAACCTTCAGACCCTTGTTGAGATATGGAAGTATATCTATCAGAAAGAGACTTTCACTTGAAATAATGCACTACTGCTCAATAGTTCGGGGTCACTAAGGGCGTTTTCACTGCTGGCTTCTGTTTATGAACTTGGCAAGCTTTCTCCCTTACCTCTGTTTATTTAGGCAATATGAACACAGCAGTCATGCTTGGATCAGCACCAAAACAGTCAATCCAAGATTGTCCGAATGAAGTGTTCTTTGTCCACTTAAACCTTGGAGTGGTTTGGTTGAGGTGAGAAAACGACCAACCTCAGTGGAACAACAATCTGAGTGGTATCAGAGGTTGGAAAATCTTATACTTGTCTACATTAGTTACTTATCACAGTTGAAAACGAAGGAGAACCTTTTAATCTAAGAAAAAGTAGTGAAATTATCCCCTGCATTGTAAGGATGCTGAAAATTATATTGAATGTAGGGCTGTGCCAATTTGGGTTGGGTCGATAGATGATACCATTATTCATAAATAATTAATTCACAGCCACCTACAACAACGATGCCATCGTTCATCGCAATGATTCACAATAGACATTGTATGATGCCAAATTGGTCCATCACCCAATCCTAGTGTCGATAAACAATATCATAATAAATTGCAATCAAATTTATGTCAATAAAGATAGACATTTTTACGCATATTGATCCTTAGAGCCAATCCCACAGCAGAAATATGCAACTACAGGAATCTATAATTGTGTTCATATTCGAGATTCACCAAATTTTTGGTAGCTGAAAATAGGTCATGCTGCGTCACACAGTGTGGTTTAGCACACTCGTTTCACTTTCCTACCCACAGTACCCACCTTCAGTCATGTTTGAAATACGCTGTTAAAAATGGAAGCATTAACAACTTATATCAAAATGTTTATTGTTATCGTGCAATATATAAAATAATTATTAAGATTGTTTTATTTTGCTATATTGCCCAGCCCCAACTAAATGCACTCATACTTCAGAGAAAAGTTCAAGCTAGAGTGTGTATGTTCTTGTTTCTAGCATATAATAAACATTGTAGCTTCAGCTACTGTAGTCTTCAGGACCAGACAAAAGAAGTTTGTTTGGAAGATGGGTTCATGATGTATTCGCTCATTAATTACATTTTTTTTTACACACTGCAGCTTTAAATAATGGTCACATGTTCTAAAATGTCCTGCTTCATAGATTTGTAGGCGTTGTAGCTAAACTCCTGTAGCCTTTTGACTGTACTAAACGAGACACATGGCCCTCCTGCTGAGGTTATGCCTTTCCAGAGGCCAGCAACAGGATGTTCCCAGCATTCCAGGAATTGAAATACACAGAGTCATATCCCTACCAGTGTCGTGCTACTGTGTCCAAACTCCTGCTGCTGTTATTTGTCGCAGAACACATGCTTGTCTGTCTCTAAATGTCTCTTAAGGTCTTTCAGAGTCCCCTTAGAGTGCTGTGCATGTGTGCTGCATTATTTTTTTGTCTCCTATGATGAGGTGCCAGCATGCTTGGCAATGAGTATTTTGACGTTCCTCACACTGCAAGAGTCTGGTTTGAGCACAATGTACCATCATGACTCCATAATGAGGTCATGTAATGATGGAACATACTTTTGCATGAACTCTCACACTGTGTCCTCGCCGAGCCTGATGTGATAAAGTGCCAAGCTAATAATATCAAGTCTTGCATGAGGTTTTGTCCTAATCAGATGGAAATCTGACACCGAGACATTTCCATGGGCAATTGGTTTCTGTTTTCAGCATGCTGAGAAGTCCCGCTCTGACTAAAGTTGCTGTATTGAACGTCAAATATGTTCTGTTTGGAAGTGATTTTATTTTTATGGTAGCATTTCACTTTCAGCAAGGATATTTTAATGAATATTTACTGATTAGAACACAGTGTTTTAATGAATATATAACTTTAAAAAAAAGAAAAGAAATACATCAATGCACTACAGAAAATTGGTTGTTTAGGCCATTTCTTTGGTGTTGTCTATGACCTTTCAAGTTTTTATGTGTAGCACATGGGTGATCTGGCTTAAATGTGACTTCCAGACATGAACTGGAACACAATATGACTACTTTACACGTGAGGCCCTTTAGCTGACAGAACAGCCCGCTGGCCTCCTGCAGGGACCCAATGTGTCTGACTTAAAAATACATCTTGCATTTATTTGTATTGAGACACTTCAGGGTTTTTGGTTATTTTATTTTGGGCATGTTTACCAAGATTGTAACCAGCACCAGAGGGTTAAAGAAATCACTCTTATTTGCAGTCAAAAGTTACATTGGGGAAAAAAAATATGAAACTATTTTTACATAGTGGAACCGTTTGGTACTGCAGCATGCCTTACTGAAAGTAATACTAAAATATCAGCCTCAAATTTACTATAGACTGATTTTAGATAACAGTAAACTTTTATGACTTATAAGCGAACAGCAAAATAATCTGATTGAGTTTCAACACAAAAGATTCTTTCAAAAAACTACTAACAATACGTTTGCTTTACAAAATAAATCAGAAATTTTGTTAGAAATTGTGTTGGTATTTCATTGAAATGGTGATCTCATTCATTTTTTATCCTAATTAAACCTTTTATTTCAATGTTAATTTTGTTATACAAACTTTAGCTCGTCATAACGAGCCTAAAAATGTTATGCATGTGTGACTAAATAACTTTTAGCTTGACTTTTCTGCTGAACTTTTACTTGAGCGGGCCGCCCAGGTATATTAATGGCCGGCCAAGTATATTTATTAATCTGTGATTAATCGTACGTGTTTTTGCATTACCTTTTTACTTAAGCCTACTTTCAAATGACTGCGCGCACAGTCACGAGAGCAAGAGAAACATTAAATAATTCATTCTTAAATCTAAACAACTCAAAAAAACTTGACTATATAGTCAGAGAGGATGAAATGACTGGTCTAAACTGGCTGCAAATAAGCCTATAAGCACATCTTTTGTAATGGGTAATCAACACATTTGCCTTATTTAAAGAATCTACACATTTTGTCTTGTAATTATTATAATTTGTAGAGACATTGCCTGTTTTTTTTCCCCTTTTTTTCTGTCATTTATTTCTCATTTGCTGTATATTTTTATTAATTTGCTGATGTCATTAGGCTATATTACATAGGCTGTTTTATATACATATCTAAAATGCTTCGGCATTCAAGTTTGCTTTGAACGTCAAAGAGAGAGAAGCAGCTTTTACCATGTCAGTGCGTGCACATGGCTCCGGAATAGCATAAAAGATAAAATTTTTTTTTTTTTTTTTTTTTTCAGCAGTCTTTTTTAATTTTTATTTAATCAATTGAAAAGAAACAGCGTATAACAGTTTAAAATTAAATACAATTAATGTTAAACTAAATTATGTTTGTTTTGTCGCATATTGTTGGCTGTTTTATATGTTGTGGGTAAACGATGTGTTTCAATCCGGCTACCACTGCAACTATATTTCAAATATGGGAAGCACAGTGTACTGTACTGGAATTTCAGTCACTGATGCATCTTGACCAAGAGTGGCACTTTTTTTTTTAACATATGTGGTCTCTTGTTTCTGAAAAAACATCTCTTAAACAAAGCTTTTAAGATGCTGGCAGTGTTAGTAGGTAGCAGGTGGTGAGAGTATTACATCTGAGTCATGCTAAAGCCAGCAAATCGCACAGACTGCATGTCATTTAAGTTCAGCCCAACATACTGAAGAGCAGCACTGTAGTACAATGTTGTCTTTTTTTTCTTTTTCTCACCAGGCTCTGTAATGAACATGGTTGTTTTTTAAGATGTTAAGCTGGTTCTTTTTCTGTATTTACTCTCGCAGACTCGTACAAGTTGTCCCAGCTGTATCTCCAGCAAACAAACAAGCAGTTTATTTCCTCCTCTCTTTCTGGCAGGAAAGTGATTATGGTTCTAGATGATCTCTAGAGAGGGTCGTTTACATCCAGCCAATCAGTGCACATAGTGAGCATAACACTGGACATCTCAATTACTCTGGGGTTGGGACTGGCTGATACAATATAACCAGCATCTTATATGGCTGCATGAGCCATTTTTATATCACAGAAACCGCAGCACAATATAAATTTTATTTTTAATGAGGAAACGATAATAATAACCCTGTGGTAATGCATGTTTATGGACAGTCCAGTGAGTAAATGCTTTTATTTGTTCGTTAGTTAGTTAGAGGACCAGTTATTGGGATTAATTTAATATTAATTAAATTAATTAATTAATATTAATTTAATTATTATTAAAAACAATCAATAATCATTTATTTTAATCATTCTATGAATATAATAATATATATATATATATATAAATATTTTATATATTATAAATGTATATTATATATAAATAATCTTTTTTTTTTTTTTATTGAAAATTTAGGCGTAAAAGGACGTTTTATTATATAATCATGCAGTGTCAATGGTCAATGCATCGAGATATGCATAATTACACAGTGAGTAGCCCAAGTTTGACCTCACTAACCTTTCAAAATCTTTTATGAATTGATATTTTGGTAAACAAACACAAAAGTATCCATGTTTAAAAATGAAGTTAAAACTGAGGTGTGCTCATATTTATTATTATTATTATTATTATTATTGAACGCTTATCATAAAACCATATCTAAAACTCTGTTTGCATTTCTCACGATGACAAATCTGATCTGATATATTTATCTGATTGCTGTATTTTATCTTGTGCTGTTTTCTAGCTTCTGGTTAAGGTGATGAGTAAGAGACTGAGAGGTTTTATGTTTTCGCACATGCCTTTCTGAGGTGTGCACATTGCTGTCTTAAAGACTTGTTTGGGATTGTTTTTCAGGGTGTGTTTTAAGTAGTTCATTATTTCACACCCTGTCCTCCCAAACAAACCCTTATATTCACTAGTTGAGAGATTTGTTCAGCAGTGGGAACAAGACTCGACTGTTTTGTTGGTTTCTTTACAGGTTTTATCAAAGTATCAGGATGAGCACTTTTTCTGATGTTAAGGAAATCTAATAGTTATTTAATAATAAACCAAATGTTTTTCTTCTGTTTCCAAGTTAACTGGTTTCCTGAAATGCAAATGATTTAATATTTATTAAAATATATGCTGATTTGCATAATTTTCTAGCACAAACATTTGAATATATGATGAATGCAGGTTAAATAATTTTCTTCTTGTTTTCTTTTTACATTTTATTTTGTAAAGATTTTGAGTATCACTATTCAGAAAATACTGTGAAAGGCCAGGAAAGAAAAGCTGTTTAATAAAATGTTCTAGATTATGTATTTATAACAACATCTATTTATATCAACATCTATAAATAATAACCATACAATTAAATCCTGGTTGCCTTAAATTTTTTAAGCTGAATCAAATTAACCTTATGTATACATGTTATTACTTGCATTCTATACAATTAAGTTAGAACATGATAAACTTGATTTGATTTATTTTCAATCAAAAATATCATACTTAAAATATCATAAAAAAAATCAACATAGTTGCAAATGGAGTGGGATGAAGCACAACCTTATTATTATTTTCCCACCCCATTACCACATACTTAATTCATCTATTACTTAAACTTATTTATTCTTTTACTCATTTCTTTTTTTACATGAGACATGTTTCATCCTTTTTTCATCTTTGACATACTATATGTTTAAATCCATTTGTACCTTTACAATTTATAACACAGTTTGTAACTTATTTTAATAAGTTGCAATGAATTAAAACATATGCTGTCATGACTAATTGATCATATAATTATCATATAAGTTTAACCCTGTACCTATCAATGCTCCTGTTTTTCCCAGGATTCTCCCGTATTTTACAATTCTATCTCACTATCATCCCGTAAAGGTATTTCTCCTGTATTTTTATTCTTTCTATGAAGGGTGGCAATAAACATCAAAGAGCAAATCCTCCGTATATGCAACCTATATTGCTGAACCACCAGGGGACGCCCCTTGCTCTTAAATTTGTTTAGGCATGAAACCACTTTAAAATAAATATAAAACCGGCGGGATTCCTTTCCTTTCTGTTGTAGCGGGGCATGGCTGTCAGATGCGCTCCATATTGATAAAGAGACACAAGAGTTTCCCTTATTTTCACATCCCAATGTTGGCAGGTATGATAATTACCCAATTGTATTATGTTTAGAGTATCTAAGTGCTGCATTTACAAAAAGTCCTTTTAAAAATGCACGTTATATTGGAAATCTGGAGATACAAATTGATGAATCATAGCAAAACAAACACTCCAAAGTGCATTGTGGATGTTTCCTTCACATTAGACTGAAAAAAGCACTATAAAAAGCCCCAAAATGTCAAACTGAGGCAGGCTTGAAACTGTTTTTGCCTGCAGTGTCTCCTGTTAAATACAGGAACATTTGCTTTCCGACTGTATAAACATATACAGAAGTGATCTATTTGTCACAGCTATGAGCAGCGCTGTTAAAAATGTTTATTTTAAAGCAATAGATGAATCCGTGACAGACAGTAGACATTTAATACACACACACACATACACACACACACTTGTAATGAGAGGCAGCTGAATTCGGTCACTCTTGGAGAGGATGGGGTTGCTGGCAGGCATCAGAAGTAGGTTATTCATGCATTATAGATCCAGTTCTGGTTCTGCTCGACTCCTCTTGTTGACAAGAAACACACACTGTTAGCTGCTCTGCCTTTTACCCGTGACCTCTCTGCTCACCGCTTTACATGCCCATGGAAGTGTCCCAGATTTGGCTTGTTAGATGGATCGTTTGTCAGGTGAAAATATATGTAGGACTCTTGGGATTTTTCTGTTTTACTGTCGTGCACAATGCCGGGTGCATCTTATTCAATGTCCGTGATAAACTATTGACACTTCAATGAGAATTCAAGTTAATTTGTATAGCGCTTTTTGCAATTATTATTGTTTCAAAGCAGCTTTACAAAAGTTGCACATTATTGAATTACAATCAACTTAGGTGTACTATCAAATATAACTTATGATATACAGACATAGTTAGCCTGGCAGTCTTATAGCATAGAGGTGATGTCTGTGTATGTTTAATGACGTGTATTTATGTATTAAGTATATGTGTTGGTTGCCATCATCTTTTCGTAAGTGTTGTCCTTGAGGTCCTCGATGGAGAATCAGTTTTATTGTATTGATCTCCACACATAGGTTTATTAAAACAATAAAGTATTAAATTAAGTGTACTGGCCCCAACAACCATGCCGCATTTAAAGTCTCTTAAATCCTGCTGCAGATCATCCTGACCATGTCTACATGCCTAAATGCAAGCAGTTGGATCGGTGTACCTAATAAAGTGGCCAGTGAGTGTATTTTATAATGTTAAAAGTAATATTTCTCTGTGCACTTGTGTTGCGTAAATGATTTTAAATGGTAGACGTGACACATTTACAGTAATCCACTTTGCAGGAACACTATATGAGAATCCAGTGTGCTGGAATGCCTTGTTTGATGCAAAACTCTACTAATCTGCTGATGTTGAATAGCCAAACTCAAGGCTGAATCAGTTCAGAAAGCATTGAAGTGTGTCTATTTATGGAGCTCCCTTAAAGCGCTGCTGGCCTACAGCAGAAAAGGAGGTACAAGGACACAAAGTGCTCGTTTCTAATGTTATTGACTGACTGCTCCTAATTATAGACTGAATCACGCTTCAGATGCATTCACTATTAAATCTAGTCTACTGTCATCAGTGTGTGGTTACACTTAAATAACACACAGAGCATTCTACAGCAGGACCTCTACTGGCCGGCCAGTGGAAGTGACTCTGACGCAGGGCCTTCAAGGTCATCTCTGTGCTCCAGTCATACCTTATTCTGTTGAGGACGCCCTCCAGCTGTGCATGTGTGTGTGCATGTGTATATGTATGTGTATATATGTGTGTGTGTGCCTGAGGAAAGAGTAGCAGGCTGTTCCCAAAGCTGCTAGGGAATTAGGAGCACAGTAATGCCACGTCAACGCCGATTACCAAGATGCTAATTGTCCCACTGCCCAATCTGATCTGCTTAAGAGAGGCTTGTTAACCTGTGCTACTGAACAACACTTCACACTTTCACTCTCTGCAAGCCTTTCTACTGGGGCTGCACAATATATTCACAATGTGTGAATCTGCTGTAGTCCCGGGATCAGAAGTGTCTAGTTGTGATTTAAGTTGATCTCAAAAGTTTAACCCTGAAATACAGTGATTTTCAATTGGTCTGTTTTAAGACTTGTGTAAGATTTGAGCAAACTTCAACCGAGAGGTTATAAAGCTATAAACCAAAATGAGTTGAAGACTAAACGATGAAGACTATACAGTGTTATTTTTATTTATTGTTATTGAATTTCTGTACCTCAGTACTGTTAGATTCCACAGAAAACCATCCAGTCTATTTGTATCTGTTCGATTGTATTGTATTGTATTGTATGGAGCTTATAGGCACAGGCCGGTATAAGATTCTGATGGTATGATAACCTTGCATAAAAATATCACGGTTTCATAGTATTGTGATTACTGCTCTAAATATATTCTTTTTAAATGTCTGGGTAAAAACAAAAACATTTTCCCATTTAAACACAATATTTTTATTTTATTTTTAGAAACATTTAAAATATTTTGGAACCGTAAACAAGTGATTTATTGACTTCTGCTGTCTTCATTTATTTCAAAAACAGATTTTTTATTTATTTATTTATTTTACAATTTAAAACACCTTCTTCGGGTATTTTTTTTCTGCTGGAGTTAAACAAAAAAACAAAAAAATAAAAGTAAATAAAAATCATGCACATACCTTAGGAACTGTATTGCAGAAAAATGTGACTGTTTTAAAACCTTGACTTGATGCGGTATACCTTAAAAACGGTTATCATCCCATGCCAAATGCAGATACTCTTCTATGAACATTTCCAATCAATGTACAATGATGAATGCATTCAATATAGTTATAAGCCATCTTTTGAAATTATACCCATGTCACAATATATATATATCACAGACAAATGAAATATCGCAATGTCGATGTTTGTCCAATATGGCGCTGCCCTAGTTGCAATGCTGATTTCATGTAACAGTCTGTCAAGTGTAAGCAATAGGGGCCTATAAATAAATGCAAAAACAAAAGAATAAACAACTCTCACACGCTCTTGGCTGAATATGTATCATAACTATTAATATTAATGTAGAAACGTTCTATTATTATAATATATTTGTGTTCTTTGTCTTAATGTCATGTGAAAACTATTCAATGCATCAAAAATAGAGAGCTGGCTTCTGTTTGAATGAAATGCACATAAATAAAGTGTTTACCAATCATTTTTAGAAATATCAGTAGGATTTGTATTAGATCTATATTCTCCCAATTGAATCAAAAGCTTGTGAATTGGAATTAAATCAAAAACGGGTCATCTGAGTCAACACTCATCCCTAATCTGCAGTTTAGGATGCTGCGTTTTGTGCTTTATTGCATGCAGCTTTGTGTTTCAGTACCAGAGAGCATGTGTGTGTGTTTATTGTGATACTGTTAATAGTTTGTATTAGTGATGTTTGCGCACGCACCCTAGTGTGATGAACATTGTATGTTTGATAGATGAGCGTGTATAAGCCTCTTGGGGCCGATCTTTAACACTGATTGTTGGTATAAGCTCACGCTGTGCACAGAGAGATAAATTGGAGGGAGTCAGCAGGGTTTTGCTTCTAACACACAAAGCGCTGAGAACATGCCATAAGCAAGGTCATGCCAATCAATGCAGTATTAATTAAATGGAGAAGGGTGCGTGTATTACAGCGAGTTCTTAAATGACCTTTTATATAGGCTCTTGTGTGAGGACCGGGTCGACCGGGTGTTTGGGTTATTAGGATGATTGACTAGTTGTCCAGCTGACTACTGACTTCGAGATGAGTAGTGAGTTTATGGAGATCAGAGATGCCCAATGTGATCTGGTCCACCATCCCATTTGAAAAGAAGATAAGGAAGGTGTTGTGAAGGTAGTTAAGATGATATGCCTTTGACAGAAATGGTTATTTTGATTGTAACGTAACCCTTTGTTTCTTAGTTTTATTGCTGAGCTACAAAAAAAAGACAAATTAAATGTTGTAAATGAATCGAGTCACTTGCACAAGACATCAGTGAACAAATCAAGACAAAGGGAGGAGCAGGTCAACTAGTGTATTCAGCATTGAACTGTGTTGTGTTATAGGATTGCTTATGTTTTTACTCTAATAAGTTCATTATAAAATGTAAAACAATTAAACTGCATTATTTCATCTGATTTAAAGCAACATTCTATTTATTTTGAAATATTTGCGAATAAATTAGGAAATAACCCATAGTAAATTTGGTATGATGTATTTGGTTTTGTATTCGGCTCACATCCCTCATTCAAGTTTGGTTTTTGGCCCTTTATAAGAACGGGTTTGGGCACCCCTGATCTAGATATTTGTAAGATGCATGATCATAGAGAATATCTGCAAAGATTGTCCCATATTTACCTATTTAGCAAATGTGTAATGGGCTTAAAGCAGTTCAATTATTAAATATGTAATAGTTCACATATTGAAGGGACGCATTTTCATGTTAAGTTGTTTTTTTTAATACCTCATAGACAAAATAATCATTAAATAATAAGTTTGTGTGTCTATAAGATCGAAAATTTCTCTTTAAAGTGTTTATTTCATAATAATTCAACAAAAGTGCATTGTAAATGAATGATTACTGATTGTTAGTATGTGTGTATGTATATAAGATATTTTTAAAGCCATATCAATACAATTTGAAGGATGAATGAATGGCTCATATAATAAAATGTTTACTTTATTAATTTTGTTTCTCAGATTGAATCAAATAAATGTAGCTATTTATCTGCACAATATATCGTTTCAGCATTAATAGCGCAATGTGATCATTCACAATAGTCACATCGAAGGATCTGCATTGTTGATTTTGTATCATAAATGATCAGTTGCACGTGTTTTTGATGCCTGCAATAGTATAATGAATTTAAAAGCATTCAGGTATTAGAAATTGTACCATTTGCGACTTTAACTACAGGGTGTCCGCGGGGTGTTAAATCTTTCTAATATCATGCAGCCCTACTGCTTATTAATAATGGATATTATGAAAAGTTGATTGTTGAGTGCTGCTTACTATGAAAAATACAAACAATGTATTTTGTTCAAATGCTGAAACCCGTCTTTGTTGTGCTTGTGTTTTCAGTGTCTTCATGCGAGGAGGGTGATGCATGAAAAAGAGGAAACGACAGTCAGAGAAGAGGAAGACGAAGAGGAGGAGGAGGAAGAAGAAGAGGACAAGAGCTCAGATGAAGGCCTTCTGCTTCAGGCTCACCATGCCATGGAGAGGATGGAGGAGTTTGTGCACAAGGTCAGACTCTCTCTCTCTCACACACACACACACACACACAGCTGAGACCCAGCTCACGGTTCATAAACACAGATGTGCATTATCATTGAGTTTATATGTTAGGGTCTACACTGAGATTAAACCCGAGTGGAGTCTCACAGCTGCCTTTACAACAGCACACCTCACTGAAAACAGCCCTGCCAAACCACACACCCGTCTCCCATCTCCAGCAAGCTCTCATCTCAATCTTGCATTGAGAGTGTGCCATATGCAGAGGAAGAGGAACTGAAAGCAGTGCTTTGTGCATGTGCTGCAGATCTCTGCTCTATAAACCAGCTCAACTTTTACTTTGCTTTGCGAGCCACTTCTGCTGTAATGGCTCTTTCCTTCCTCTCTCCCTCTGGAGAAAAGGCCAAAGCTTTGTGTGTTGGAGAGCAAACACACACACTGCAGGATCCAATCAGTGCCATCCACTATCAGCACACAGACTTTAACAACACCAACGTCTCTGCAGGTCAACTAAAGTATGTCGAGGACTTGAGGCAGTCACGCTGACCTACTCTCACTGTGCTTTTTTGTTTCATAAAAAAATCCTGCTGGCTGATATTTATTTAAGCTTTTGATTAATCTGAATGTAATATTTTACCTTGAGGATATCTGTTTTTAATTGAGGAATCATGGGTTTGAATAAAGAACACACAATAGCAAACATTTAAGGATATATACAGGTGATGTGTTGATACACAATTAAACGTAATTACTAATAGAGTCATTTAATACTCTGCAAGTCTTGATTGATTGAAATTGGGATTTAAATCACAGTTTAATTATTAAATAAAATTCATTTGTGTTTGAAAACACAACGGTTATGGAGACAAATTGGATTTCTTAATTGAAGTGGTGTGTTTTCAACATGTCGTTTCATGTGCGAGATGCTGCAAAAGATGCGAGACACAAACACGGTGGGCAGAACATCCATCAAGCACATGTTAATAGAAGAAACAATGGACATGTAGCACAGTGAAATGCAGGAATACATTGCTACTGTCTGTTTCATGTTTGCATGGACATTTAAAATTGTATTGCATTAAATTTGACTGTGTTTGACCCATACAGCATTGATAACACTAGATGGTCCAACTGAACTAGAGCTTGATCTTCAATCAGGTGGTTAATGTCACATATATCACATGGTTACAATTTTAAGTCTAATTTCGGGGAGGAAATCATTCTTATCCTTACTATTATCTTTATCGAATGCTATATATCATATACCCGCTATTAAGATCATTTTTCCCATAATGCCAAGCCCTACATGAGCTAATAATCTCATCAGATATGGCATGTTTATAGCTGTCATATCTGCATGTCCTGTACTTGCTGTAGTCACGCCTGACAGGAGTGCTTTTTTATTCAAGCACATTTTCTGAGCTGGAAAGCCGATTTTTTTATTTATTAAAACCATGATAGGAAAAAAAACTAGATAAAGTTCATATAGTGTAAAACAATGATACACAGTCAAAACCTCTCAGATTTGGACATAATAATGACGCAATTCATGTATTTCGTTAGCAAACATAAAGAAATCTTGAGGAAACAGCAGGAGTTTTGATGCCATAGCTAAACCAAAAGCGAGTCTTTCGTGCTCTGACAGAATCAAATGAAATGTATTAATTCTTGCATACAAACGCACTGTCAACACAGCTTATGCATAATATTAATATACATCATAGTCAGTGTGCCAAAATCAGGCTGATATCGGTGTTATGCATTGAACTGTTATTCTCCCACTGTCAGATGTGTTTCACCACTGTGTTTGTGTCTCTTTTATTCTGTCTTGCACATTATAACCACAAAACTAGGTGTGAGCGGCCCCTAGGGGCTCAATGCAAACCCCTTGTTTCCTTTGTGTGCTCTTGCATTACTTTGGTAGTAACTTCACACACTCCCTGTCATACGTGTAGATGGATAGTTATAAACGTCAGCAGGCCCGTCCATGATAATCAATATATCAACTTGTCGCACAACACATGGGCATGACCTCAATTATTTTTGGTGATGCAATGTGTATCGCCCATACATAACCAATATTAGCAACATTTCAGCTGGTTGCCCAGCATCTCTCTCTCTCTACTGGTGGTGTCAGTATGGTTAAACAACAGTATATTGACTATTAATTACTTCAGTATATTTTCATGGGGTGTCTGACAACTGAACGTAGATCTAAAATGGTCTTAAAATGTCAATACGATCTATTGCAATATATTTTGGTGCAATATATCACACAACAAAATATAGATATCATGACAGGCCTAGGTCTGCTCGCTCTGCTGGAGTCACAAGCCGTTGCTCCAGCATGACAGTAGTTGACTTGTTAACATTGGTCTGCATATAGAATGTAAGGAGCCTCTGAATTTATTTCTGGCTCTCTGCATGTGCAATTTTTGCTCGTGCTTTAACTCATAATTACTATAATGCTTATCTGTTGCTCTCGTGCTCTCTCACGTACACCGTGTAATTACTTTCTGGAGTTAAATGAGAGGGCTTTTCTCATGCCAGCCAGTAATGCTGACCTGAGCTTACCGTAATGACACGTCTAAGAGCGGTCAGATATGTCGTCCTTTCAAAAGTGCAGGGTTGTTTCTGAGGTCTTGCACTAATGCTTTTAATTTTCTGTCTTAGATGTGGGAAGGCAGATGGCGAGTCATTCCTCATGACGTGCTCCCTGATTGGCTGAAGGATAATGACTTCCTGTTGCACGGGCACCGGCCGCCCATGCCCTCCTTTAGAGCATGCTTCAAAAGCATCTTCAGAATCCATACAGAAACAGGCAACATCTGGACACATCTGCTGGGTACGACAAACACACCTGTACACTACAATATAACAAAAACACTTACTATATACACACACAAATATAAATACAACTATGGGGAATGTTAAAGGGCACCTATGATCAAATCATCTTTTGTAAGCTGTTTGGACAGAACTGTGTATAGATTGAATGTGTGCACTTTCATATTGGGCTGATATAAACACAATAAGTCTCTTTTTGATATTTCCTGACGTTAAAATGGGATCCAAATCCCTCCCATTTTGAGGCCCATAGCCACGTGACATAGGAGTGTGGTTTCCTGGGATTATTTAGTACATTTAAAATAACGGATATCCATACAGCAGTAGATATTAACATGTATCCTGTCACATTTGCCATGCAAAAACAGTGCAAAATTAAACGCGTGCTCTGTGTGCATGAACTTTGTAACGATATGACTCATCGAAATTAACTCCACAGCAAATACATCAGATAATCATAGTGAAAGTTCTTACTGTAGTTCCCATAAACGTTAGGTGAGATCTGCTTCCTTCATTTCTGTCACTGTGCTGTTTATCTGATACAGCCGGAGATTGAGGCAGACTCTGTACCACTTTATTTTGATGGTCCATTTGAGTATTAGTAGACTGTCTGCTTAATATCTGTGGATACTCTGCTTCAACAGACATTTAAGTGACTATAAGAAACTTTACGAGTACATGTCCACTTACACTAACCCTAACACTCTACTTATAATCTATTGAGAATTAGTTGACAGGTAGATGTAACTTAACAATAAACAGACCATCAAAATAAAGTGTGACCACAGACTCTTGACAGGCACGTTGAACGGTGGGCAGGGAGAACTAGCATTAAAGGCAGAGGTCACAAAAACAGCCACAAGATGCTCAATGCTAAAAATGACAAACTTCTGAAAAGTCTAATAAATATTCTGATGGGTGTTTTGAGCTGAAACTGGAGACTCAAAACGCTTATCTTAAATCTTGAAAAGGTGCCTTTTTTTTAGATTAGATTCAACTTTATTGTCATTACACATGTACAAGTACAATGCAACGAAATGCAGTTTAAGTCTAACCAGCAGTGCAATAGCAGCAAGTGCAGGATACAGGTATAAGTTATAAAGTGCAGTTATAGAAAACTATGGTGATATTTACAGATGGATGTACTATGAACATTATATACAGCTTGGATAAGCTATGAGCAGATTTACAATATATGAATATATGTACAGGTTGCTATTAATAATCAGTAGTATGCAGATAAATAAACATGATTACAAGTGTATATGTAACAATATATGAATATATGTACAGGTTGCTATTAATAATCAGTAGTATGCAGATAAAAAAGCATGATTACAAGTGTATATGTATAGTGGGTGTGTACATAATTACAAATGTCCATATGCAGTGGTTATGTACAGTTCAATGGGGTGCAGTGAATGTGCAAATTTTTAAATGTGCAAATGTTAAACATTAAATGTTTAAGAGAATTGCTCAGTTTCTCTCAAGTTAATACATTTATTAAGTATGGGTTTGAGTAAAATGTTAATATTTGTTTTATTTTATAAAGGTTTGGTAACATTTCTTCCAAATTTGGTTATTTAGAGTATGTTTTAGCCAGAAAAATGTCAATTAGTGAAAAAAACAAATGAAAGTCAAGGTTATTTAACCTAATATTGATTTCTTTAACTCTTTTAAATATTAATCTGTTTTTTGGTATACCAAATATTGTTATTCTGTTGTCTTGAACAAAAAAACAACATTTTTTTTCTTCTTTTTATCCAAACAAAAAAACATTTAAATGACAAATCTTTTAAAATTAATAAACAATGTCATCAGACCTTGACAGAATAAATCAAAAATCAGGTCTTATTCCAACGCAAAACTATAGACTCCAGATAAACTCAGCATATTCAAGAGATCGCTTATTTTTCCCAATAGCTGTAAACAGATTTAAAATAAGCAACATCACATTAAAATGAGTTTGGAATAAAAGCGGAACATGCTGTGATTCTGGCTGTGCTGCGTCGCCACCTTGTGGAGAAAAGTGGACATGCAATACAATAAACAAAACGCAATGTACTGTAGGGTGGAAGGTCAAGCCAAACACAATAGACTTCATCTCCTGATAATAGTATTGATTGAGAGGTGAGACTGTAATGTGCAGGTATTGATCTTCTGCACCTTTGGACTTGTGGTATGTCTAAACAATAATAGATGTTTGATGTCTGTCTAATAATAAACTCTAAGCTGTCTGAGGTGCATTGAGTTCAACTTCATGTCACTCCTTGTACTTTAATGCGTGTATTGATTTTAAGCTGTTGACCTGTAGATATAAGCTGGCTTTGTATAAACGTGCCTTAACTTACCAAATGAGCATCTACAATTTCTGGTACGTTGTATATTTGTATATGCGTACATGAAAGCAGCGTTTCTCTTGTGTCAACAGGCTGCCTGTTCTTTCTCTGTCTGGGCATCGTGTACATGTTCAGACCCAATATGTCGTTTGTGGCACCGTTCCAGGAGAAGATCGTCATCGGCATGTTCTTTCTAGGAGCCATTCTCTGCCTGTCCTTCTCCTGGCTCTTTCACACAGTCTACTGCCACTCAGAAGGGGTGTCCCGAGTCTTCTCAAAGTATGCAATCTAGACATATTATGTGATTGAAGGGGGGAAACGTACAAACAGGAGTTTTTTCTTTCAATTATTTAAGGCAGTGCAATTATTTGAGGCTGTATTAAATTTAATGTGTAGATAAACCATATAGGGTTCCCACAGGATATGAAGACATTGAAAGTCAGGAAGGTTTTGTTTGTTTTAAATTTTACTTTCCAAAATGACATTTTCTATTACATGTTTTTATGGCTGTATTATCATTATTTATTTAGGTTAAGCCTATATAAAATGACATAATTGGTTGCTGACAGAATTTAAAATATATCTAATTGGGTTTTGACTTTTTTTCCTTTTGCAAACTGGTATTTATTTTTATTTTTATAAATTAATCATTATTTAATTAAACTTTTTAACTCGCGACCCCCAAAATTACAATACCAGTGGCTCGCGACCCCCAATATCCTCTGAAGTAGTTATAAATATATAATCCTTGCACATAACAGTGCAAACATACCAATATGCCCAAGTCTATTCATCATTTGATTTTGGAGAACGGCACTCGGAGACCATCCTTCATGTTCAGTTGTGGCCTGTATTTATTTGTAATGTATGTGAGTGCCATAAAGGTGTCAGACAGTTTAATCTAGTGCCATAAAATCAATCTGCTACATCTGACGCTATTGCTGTCTTTAATATAATCAGCCCAGGGGTCGCATAAATAAAATTTATAAAATTTATTTACATGTTTTTTTATGTTTATTATTAGCAAGTTAATGTTACTATTAACTACTATTCTGTTCTTCAGTAGGTTATGGATATAATATGTGAATTTTAATTTATTATACTAGTCACTGTTGTGTGAATGGTATAGGCTAATTGACAAGATTGCTATGGCCCTTCAGTTCACAGGCAGTTGAATTGACCTTACACATCCAGCTTTGTTTTTGGATTCAGCACTATGTCCTTAACAGATCTATTTTTATTAAAGATCTATTTTTCCTGCTAAATTAAGTCTGCTCAGTGCTTATTAAAGGTCTTGGAAATTCAGCTTTTTAGTCAGGGAATTCGACATTTGGCTTAAAGCGGGAACCCTGATTATATATTTATGGTTGGTTTTTATTTCTATAATTTGTGTCGATGCACATGTGTGTTCGTGAATGAATCTCTTAGCTTTCTCTTTCTCTCATTCTCTCCCAGGTTAGACTATTCAGGCATTGCGTTCCTGATCATGGGCAGTTTTGTACCGTGGCTGTATTACTCCTTCTACTGCTCTCCTCAGCCCTGCTTCATATACCTGATAGTGGTGTGTATCCTGGGCATCGCCGCCATCACAGTATCCCAGTGCGATTTCTTCGCCACGCCACAGTATCGTGGAGTCAGAGCTGGTAAGACATATACAGTTTTACACCATAGTTTGGGAAAAAAGAGTGAATGGGCTTTTACTGGGCCCTTCTTTTAAAGGCACAGTTCACCCAAAAATGAAGACTCTTATGATTTTCTCACCCCCTAAACTATATTCAAAAGATAATCTGAATAATGTGGAAACCATTGACTATGATTGTCAATGGCTTCTAGTTTGCAGCGTTCTTCAAAATACATTAAAACAAATATATAAAAATTACAGTTTTGCAAACACTTAAAAGTGATAATAATTGTACATTTTAGCTGAACACCATTAATAGTAATATTGTTTTTCTCCACCTGCTTGTACTTGAAGCTCTAGAAATATCTAATAGTGCACTAACATGTCTTGTGTGTGTGTGTGTGTGTGTGTGTGTGTGTGTGTGTGTTAGGTGTGTTTGTGGGTTTGGGGCTCAGTGGAGTCGTCCCCACGCTGCACTTTATGATTGCTGAGGGCTTCCTGAAGGCCACCACCATGGGTCAGATGGGCTGGCTGTTTCTCATGGCTGTCCTGTACATCACCGGAGCCTGCCTGTACGCCGCACGCATACCTGAGAGATTCTTCCCCGGCAAGTGTGACATCTGGGTGAGTTTATATCCTGAAAATCACAGAGCAAACACGTCTTGTTGCATTTCACAGGGTGTTTTCACAGGTTTTATTAAGCATTACAAGTTGATAAATCAAATTAAGGCCAATTAAAAAGTATTTTAAATTGCCTCCTTTTGTTCAAGGTGTCATAGTTGCATATAATCCTTTCATTCGTTTATGTAAATCTGTTCAAAGAGGTTGTATGTTAAAAGGATTGTTCACCCTAAAACGATAACATACTCACTATTTGCTTGTCCTTCATTTTTCCCAAAACTTAACGAGTTTGTTTTTTGTGTTGAAGACTAAATAATATATTTTGAAGAAAGCTGAAATCTTCCATTGAAGGAAAAAAACAATACTAAGGAAGTAAATGGTTACAGGTTTTCAGCATTCTTCCAAATATCCTCCTTTGTGTTAAACACAAGAAAGTAACTCAAACAGGTTTGGATAAAATAAAGGGTGAGGATATCATTCATTCGTTTACTTTTTGGCTAAGTACCTTTATTAATCGGATATCATCACAGTGGAATGAACCACCAACTTATCCATCATATGTTTTACGCAGCGGATGCCCTTCCAGCTGTTCAATAAAACAAAGTAAATAACCAAATCGCTTCAAGCTTATTAATGAATGTGTTGTTGTTGTTTTAATTAGTTTATTCAACTCCTAGAGCAATATCAAAACAGCTAGGGCTGACCAAAGTGCTGTTAGGAGTCTAATATTTCATTAGTTCTTTTAGTTTGTTTTCTCTTTAAAATAATCTGCATTGAATTATTCACTCAATTTATGAGCTTCGTTCCTACCCTTCATTCATTGATAAACAGTTATCACAAAGACTGTTTAGTTGTGCTGTCTTCCAATCAATATATAGGAAATGCAAGTTAAAATGCCACCTCAAAGTAAAACTTGAAAGTTGATCGTTATTTCATCAGTCAATGTTGTGTCAACTATAGGCTAATTGAAAAGATTAGCAAGTAGGACTGGGCTGATAAACGATATTATATCGAATTGCTCTACAATATATGTCAAAAACAATAATAAGCTCTGGACTTTATATATTGATCTAAAAGCCAATCACACAGCAGAAATGTGCAATGGGAATCTATAAGTGTGTTTATTAAAAGATGCATTGAATTTTCAGCCCCAAATTTTCAGAAAATGTATCAGCTGAATATGTTATGGCATTATAAGACCCTCTAATTGTTCAAAGTTGGGGTACTCTTTTAAATCTGGAAGCATTAAAAACTTGTATCAAAGTGTTTATCATTATCGTTTGATGTGGAAAATATCCATATCCTCCAGCCCTATTACCACAGCCCTTCAATTCATCTGCAATTCAATTAAACTATAGCAAATGCCAACTAAAAGTAAAACTTGAACTAGCAATAACATCTTAATGTATTAACTGTAATTCCAGTATATAGCCTGATATTATGTCTAATTCATACCTCGCCCTTTTCTCTGCAGTTTCACTCCCATCAGCTGTTCCATATCCTGGTGGTTGCAGGTGCTTTTGTGCACTTCCACGGAGTCTCCAACCTGCAGGAGTTTCGCTATGAAGCTGGCGGTGGCTGTGCGGAGAACGCAGTGTGAGCTTCAGATCCTTCGGTGCCTGAAACGCACCACTAGAAGGAGACAAAGGTCCTCTCACCTTTGCCACCAATTCCAGCTCTGTTCCTCCTGCCCATGAGGGGTAAACGTTAGAGGACAGCACTGAATGACAAAGCCTTTCTGATTTAATTTTCTCTCTTTGTTTTTCTCTGTTCTCTATTTTGCCCCTAAATAAATTGCATCATGGGATACGGTGGATGCAGGGTGAGGAATTTTAATTCATGTTTTTACCGAGATGGAGGAGACCTTTTTTTCGTGGCTTGGTCTATTGCTGTTTGATGGTTTGTTTTCTTTGTACGAGAAAAAAAACGAAACTTAAAAACAGAGCGAAAAAAAAAAGAAAAGCAAATGCAATTGTTGTGAGCGATTCGTGGGGTGGGCTGTTTGCCGTTTTAAAGTTTTTTCATGTAAATAAGATTTCTAAAATTTGGGTTATATAGATTTGTACGAAAATAAAGTTAAAAAAAAAAGTTAAAAAAAAAAATACATCATTATATCATTATATTGTTCAATGGATGTAAAAGAGAGAGTGTTATTGGAAGAAAAGAGACCCGATTAATAAGAAGCCACTGTTAAAGTGGGCAGATGAGATCCGAAATGGCCAAGCAGATGCCTCAGTGTGCTGTAATTCTGAGCACAGCCGAAAGACGCACCTGTAGGACAGGGGGACGTCGGTCCTCCACCTGAAGGAGCTGCCTGTATTCTCCACAGGCCTTCATATCACTGTCAGTGTTTCCTTCAACATGCAGACGGCCGATCTTTCTCTCTCTGTCCTGTTTGTTTTTTGTTTCATTCTTCATTGTGGATGTTCATTCAACCCGGTGAGTCAGAAATTAATTGAGAAGATGAAAGACTTACTGCTGCACAAAATCAAACCCAAGCAGTGCAAAGGATGCATTCGTTATGTGTAACGTTCTGTGTTTCACCATCTGTATAATTTATTCAAGAGTTTTCATGGAAGCATTACGACGTGCTGTAATATTCCACATTTAAACATGGACGACGTTTGTTTGTTTTCTCAGAGATTTTTACATGCATTGATATTTATTTTAATTTTAAAATAAACAAATTAAAACATAAGTCATCTGTGCTGAGTTTTTCTTGCTGCATTTTATATTTGCATCTGTTCAGATGATCAGAATTGTGTAACATTTGTCACCATTGCAAGGTCTGTTGGTAAAATGGCATGTTGGGTTTGTGGCAACAGGTGACCTGCATCAAGCATCATAGAGTCCAGGCTACTGCTGACGCCGCTTAGTGGAGATGATGAGAACTTCAGCTTCATGCCTTCAGCTGACGCCGCTTAGTGGAGATGATGGAGAACTCCAGCTTCTGTCAGTCAGCTGGCCTACTTTGAATGTGCTCTGAGTAAATTAATTAATGACAAGCTGCAAATTTGGGAATTGGACTTAATTTATAATCAACAATTGGCAGAATGATCTAATATTTCTTCAGGAGCTGAGCCAGCAGATCTGTTGTAAATGCATAAAATACAGGACAAAATAAATTCTGAGACCTTTAGTCTGTCTTTGTGTAAAGTTTATGTTTTATCTCTCTTGGGTAATGTTCATAACTTTCTTCACTAGATATTTAGTAGCAGTTTTGTTTATAACAGAGAAGTATGAGCTCAAATCAGTGTCTGATCCTGATGAGCCACTTTTTCTGAGTTAATTAATTAATGAGCTGCAAATGAAAGAATTGGAGATTCTCATTCAATCATTTGCAGACTAACCTAATGTTATTTCCTGAGCTGATCCAGCAGATATGTTGAAAATGCATAAAACATGAGACAAAAGATAAAAGACTAATGGTGTCTTAGTGTAACGTGTGTTCAAATCTCTCTTGGGTAATTTTCACAACGTTAAACACTGAATATTTGTTGGGAGCGCTGTAAGAGATCAGATCAGCGTCTGCTCCTGATGAGCCACTTTCCTGAGTGAACTAACAGTCTTAATTGAAATCAGGTGAAGCTGTTAATCAAGGAAATTTTAAGGATGTGATTGAGATATGATTAAAATGTCCATTGAACATCTATGCAACTCAGAGTCTATAGCCTAGTGGTTAGTGTGTCAGCATGTGATACTGAGGTGTTCCTGCTGACCCGAGTTCGATTCCTTCCTCTGCTGCAATCTCAAAGCTAACAATATACATCACCTACATGAAACTCAAAAGCATACGTTGAAGTAAATGCAGGAATTACTCTCTGAAAAACTATGTAGGAATTGCTGATGCCTCTGTGGCGCAGAGGATAATTAATAGCTCTTCGCATTTTCATATCGCAAAGACATGGGTTCGAATCCTACTATTGTGAAGTGTATTGTACTATAATTTATACTTAAACTGAAGTAAAAGCAAGAATTACTCTCTAAACAATCATGTGTCAATCATTGCTGCCATTGTGGCCTAGAGGATAAGTGTTCGTTCTTCACAACTTCATATTTATGGGTTCGAATCCCACTATTGCAAACATTTAAATGTACCTGCAGCTCTGTCTATAGCTTTAGACAAGAATTTGTAGGATGAAACCAACATCTTCTGTAGTACAGTGGGAGAATAATTGCCATTCAAGCATGAAGGCATGGGATTGAATCCCACTAATGCTACAATTTTTATGTATTCGCCATAAACATATCTATAAAACCCCATTAAAGACAGCAATCCACTACCCAGACCTAATGGGTCAGTGGGTAGAACACTCACCTTTCATCTTGGAGACCAGGGTTCGAATCCCTTTAATGTTTATGTTAAACTGCTGTGAAAAGAAAAGACAAAGTTGCGCGAAGTTTAGCTCTCAGTGTGAAAGCCACGATGGCACTAGTGGCAAGCACCATTGGTTGCGGACAAGGTTACGGATGAGGCATGGGTTTGAATCCCACCAAAGACAGCTGTGGATACAGCAAAGTACCTGGGGCGGTACAGCACAAGAGGCGGTTACAGGAATGAAGGAGTAACGGTAAGAGACAAGGCGCGGATACTGGAAGAAATGTGAGATGGTACCTGAGGTGGTATGAGACAAAATGTGGTCATCGGAAAAATGGGAGCGTCGGTAACAGGCAGAGCGGCGAACCAGTCATGAACAACACGGACCAGAAACTGGGAGCATATCTGAGGAAATATAAGAGAGGAAGGCAGGACTGAGAAATGAGCGTGCAAACGGGCAGCAGGTGTGGTGGGGAAAGGTGGAGCTGAGAGAGAACGAGGAGGATAAGCGAAGGAAGGAAAACCTTTTTTTTTGACCCCAAAAACGGCCTAAAATGAACTTTCTGGATAATTTCAGTATCATCGTGGTGATTCGAACCCACGTCTCTTGTGATGGCCTTGGATCTCTAACCCTTTGCTCTGACCACTTGGCCATCACTGGACATATTAAGAATTGTTCTCTTGGTTATTTTGAAGTTAACCAAATATGCCAATATAATAAAAAAAAATTAAGTGAAAAAAACTATAACAATTGAAAAAAGTCACTATTAGACTACAAACACATCTAGTAATATACAAATATTACGAATGAAAAAAGGTAAACACAGTAATCATTAAACTTAAACATTGATATTAGGAAAACCTAATAAACAAAGCCTAAAGCATTTAAAATGGACAATTAAACAAGAACTGAAAAGTCTTAATAAATCAACACACAAATATAGAAACACTCATAAAACCCTTCATTATAATAAATGCTTGACTGTGAATGAATGAACGCTGTGTGACTCACGTGCTGTTGATGTTGAGGTTATTGTCTTCAAATGATCTCTGTGTTTCAGCGTCTGGTTAACGGGACACTGAAATAATTCAATAAAAAGATTTATTAAAGAGACTCGCATTGGCCCAACTGTTCAGTTCAACAATACCTGATATTAAACTATAGAAATACGTACAAATGTGTGTATGTATCTACATAAAATAGTGTGACTTTTATATGTTTATGTTGAGCTAAACTGACATGTCCTGCTTTGGGAAACGACATAAAAATCAAACGTCAACACAAACAATACGGAGAAAACACGGTAAAGTTACTTACAGGTGCGTCTCTTGTCACTGTATTCCTGCACTTTACAGCGCGGCGTGTCTGTTCAGTTTGTTTATGTGTTGTTTACAGATATTATAATACAATCACGGAGCTGTCAGGATTTGTTTTACGTGTTGTATCTTCAAGCCTCATGCTGTCAGTGAGTGTCAAACACCTGAAGCTGAAGCGCCCCCTAGTAGAGCGGATGGAGAACTGCGTTACAGTTTATAACATAAAGTCCGCGTTGTAGGCTTAAACAGGCTTAACATTATTATTTTTATAATTTAATAGCGTATTACAAGCACAATAATTAATTCTGACTGCATTGTCTAATTATTATACTCAAGAAAACGTGTCTAATCAACTCGTGTATGGGTGATCTTCAGCTCCGGCATGTGGTCAATAGGTGTATCCGCATTAATGAAGTAAACACAAGGTGGACGCGCAGTCAGTCGTGTGAACAGCGAAGAGAGATTTAAGAGATTTTAATGTTCTCGAGGATATTTTACAACACGCTTGAGTTCGTGAGTGTCTCGACCGGCAGAAGATCGAGATCAGCTTTAAACTGATGGATTAAAAGAGCTGAACTGAGAAGCTCATGGAAACACACTCAGGAATGAATGGGCAATCCTCCGAGACTCTGGGTAAAGTAGATGTGCGCTTGACTTTATTTTCATGCACGTATCAATACTGCTGGAATCTGCAAACTAATCTAGTAGGACTTCAGATTTACCATCCAGTTACCACTAAAACAATATTGCAAGTTCAGGTTTGCATTTCACACATATGTCATGTATACAACATGTTTTTAAATTGGCTGTTTACAAATATACATAACATGGAGATATTTGTTTAAATGTTTTAGCTATAAATTTATGTGTTCATATATGGTTTGGTCATATATCAGGTCTCCACATGGTATAGGTTACCAGTAAAGACCCACAAGGACCAATGCGTTTTCTATTTAAACCAATGCAGTTACTATTGTAACCCTAAATCCTTCAAGGGTTTCTTCTGTTTTTTTTTTTATCATGGTTTCACAGTTTTACTGTATTGTGATTACTGCTCTAAAATATGCTCTTTTTAAAAGTTTGGGTAAAAAAAACAAGAAGTTTTTCCCCCTTTAAACACAAATATGACAATATGACTTCTGCTGTCTTCATTAGCTTGAAAAACACAACTTGAACAGATAGCAGTAAAGTTAGTTTTAGATTCGCACATTCGTTCAGTGACATACTCGTATTGTTTACCATGGTGCTTTGAATATTCAGTCTGAAATCGCATGTAAGTATGACTTGTATACGACATTAGCACTATTTAATAGACTGCCAACAGTGTTGTACTTTGACAGCCATTGGCTGCTAATATGATTTCACCATTTTGAATGTGCAAATAAAACTTCTCAGAGATTATATTATTAAGGAGAAAGTCTGAATGTGTGAATATAAATCCAGCTTTACATCAATCATGAAAAGGCGAGTTTGGAGATCTTTTCTGCTTTTAGGATACTGTTGTGAAACAAAAAACAAAACAAAAAAAATTAAAAAAATAATAATAGTTATCTTACATATACCGTATAGGAACAGCATAGCAGAACATTTTGGGTGGTTTAAAAACCTTGACTTTTCCAAAGCCAGGTAAACCTGAAAACGGTTACGATGCCTACTTCCAAGTCTGATTTTGAAAGAAACCCATAACCTCAGATTATTCATTTTAAAACACACATTACACTTTTATGTTGACAATATCTTTGTGTACTATTTATGTAGCTACTTAAAAAAATAAAAAAAAAATTCTTAACAGTAAATACATATTAATTCAATTCGATTACTAGTCTGCAGCATGTGTTTTAGGGATCATAAAGTATTTTGTTTTACATAATAATATATAAATATTTTAGTTTACCACAAAGATTAATCACCATCATTTTTTCTTTTCTCTGTTTCAGTGATGAAGAAGATGTAAAGCTCTGGGTCTATGGATGGTTCAAGATGGATGAGTCAATGACAAACACTCCTTTTCCAACACAGTTCAAACCACAGCCAAACTTCAGAGGGTCTGATCCTTCATCATGCACTTATAGTAAAGCTTGATTGGTTATTTGGGCAGATTTGAATGAATGATCATTAATTTCTGTGTGAGCTGATGACTAAATACAGTTTATCAAATAACAGATGCGCAAGGTCAGATCAGTGCGTTACAATTTAGTTATTTAGTTCACAACAACAATCTCACCTGCCCTTGGGCTCTATTTTAACAATCTAGGAGCAAAGTCTGAAGCGCAAGGTGCAAACGCATTAAGCGTGCGTCCCAATCCACTTTTGCTATTCTAAGGACAGAAAAATACACTTTGCGCCGTGGCGCATGGTCCAACAGTGTTCTGCTTATTCTCCTAATGAGTTATGGGTGTGTTTTGAGTATAAACCAATCAGAGACTCATCTCCCATTCTCTTTCTCTCTTTCGTGGATAAGGAAACAGTGTTGAACGCACTCTGCTGAGGACATCCATTACCCTACATAATTAATTTAGTTTGTTAAGCGCAAAGATTTTTGTCAAAACTATTTTGGACAGGTGGACAAATCTAAGCGTGTTTTTATTAAAACAAATATAAATATGCATATAATAAATACTACTACTAATAATAATAACATTATACAAAAGCAAGTTGTCGTGAATAAACTGAAAAAAGCCCCCTGAGATGAAGAAGGCATGGAGGCAGTGTTCTTTTATAATTACATAGAAAGTAATTCATTTTATTATATTTTATTCCTTTAATTCATTTTCATTTGTAAAGACGTTTCGTCATTTAGACTTATAAGGTTCTGTCTGACATTTCTGTCAAAATTGAGTTATTGGCATTCTTTTTAAATGACAACTCATTTACATTATGGAATGTCTTTTATACATTGTTTACATTTTAAGATGTTTTATTTCAAAAAACAAATGTTACACACATACTGTTTGCTATGGAACGCGAAAACTTTAAAGCTCAATATCTCAAAATCATTCAGAATGCAGATAAAACCTTATAATTCCAAGGTGATGATTTCTGTATTGCTGTACATCCCGAGTGTATTAAGCAATGTGTAAGCGAAGCGCATAACTAACGCACTCTTCGCTGGACTTTAGACCTGCTTTCAGCAGTGCTAGTGCAGTTTATTTCAGTTCCTCAAAATAGCAACGTGCCAGCAATGCACCGTAACACACCCCTTTCTAGACCAAAACACCCATGAGTCCACAAAGTGACACAAATAGATTTGCTATTTAAACAACGTGGCGGAAAACTGGAAAATTAGTGTTGCGCTGGTCTGAAAATAGCAACACGTCGGGGGAAACACGTCTTGCGCCTTGTTGCGCCGGGTGTATGATAGAGCCCCATGAGTGGATGTTCTGCATGACAGGGACTGTCTAATCTATTCACACGTCCCACAACTCTGCTTTTGTGACTGAATGACCAAACACAGACTTTATTTTGTTGGAGAAACACATCAACTCACTTCATTTTACGTTGCATATGAATATCAGTATTTTGAAGTTGGATAAAATCTAAAGTGTTTTGTGGCAGAAAGTAACAAGTCATTTGACGCTCGATTCCTTTTATTTCATTCATTTTCATTTTATCTGCACTGTGTGTCTGTTTTATTTGCTGTTTTACTGAACTATGTGTCATTGAGTGATATTAACAGCTGTCATTGTTCTTTTGACTTTCAGGTTGCAGGTTTCAGCAAGTTGTTTTGACTCATTCATTCTCTGGGTCTGAATTCTAGACATCAACAATCAGCATTCTTCACATCAAGACTTCATATCCTGTTAAGCAAATGCAATATCAGGAATTGAACTGAATTTCGAACCCACACTGTTGGTTGTGGGCAAGTTTACTAAACTGAACTGAGTAAAGCCACAGTCACACTAGAGTTTGAGCATGTGAGATACGGCACTGTGAAAAGGGGCAGGATAAAAGATGATGATTAGACAATGATAAAGCGAGCGACTGCTTCATATTTTACATTTCTGCACAGAGAGGTCTTGTTTTGATCTTCTATTTCTCTCACACAATCGTATAATGTGATTTCGCCAGTCACCAATCTTGAACTTTTAAATGCAGCGACATCTGTCTTCGGATGAGACGTTAAACTAAAATCGTGACTCTTTGTGGTCATCGGAAAACCCATGGCACTTCTTCTAAAGAGTAGGGGTGTAACCCCAGTGTCCTGGCTAAATTCCCTTCATCTGCTCTTATCCATCATGTCCTCCCAATCATCCCCATCCACAGAATTGGCTCTATCACTGTCTCTGTACTCCCCCTATAGCTGGTGTGTGGTGAAGCACTGGCGTAGTTATCCTGTGGCTTTCATCACATCATGGATGCTGCACTCTGGTGGTGGTGCGGAGAGACCTCCCCATCCCTCTTGATTGTGAAGCGTTTTAGGTGTATGGCCATACACGATGAATGCGCTATATAAATACACATTACATTACATGAGAAACTGATCACACCAGCTTGCGGTTCCAGTCTGCTGCATGCATGTGCATATGGATGGAAGTCTATGGGACAAAAAGAGCAGTGTGACTGTGGCTCAGGAAATATAGTTCTTGATATCTGTAACTATTCTTACCAGTTAAATGTCACCATAGGACGCCGTTCACATTTAATTGTTGATAATAAGAATTCATATCCTGAGAATGAATAAAAATCTAAATGGCTAGCTATGGTCACTGCAGGATCTCTCACGCTGCCAAGTGGAGATGATGGAGAACTTCGACAAGTCATAAGTGAGAAGATTGAAGATTAATATTCATAAATTGGTGAACTAAACTATGATTTTAGTATATTCTCAATTTTATTTTCACATGTTTTGGGTAATGTTCACTTATTTTCGATGTCAAATCACTGTTGACAGATTCTTAACAAGGCATTTAAAGTAACGTGTGACTGATTACTGAGTGCATACGCATGTTTAAACAAATAAAGTATGTATTATATAATGACTAATAAACTTGTTTTCATTTCAAGTCCGCTTCATTTATAACAAAGATGCACGAAATCAGAGTTTCAGCTCCATCTTGTGGACAATAAGACGATCTGCATCAATCCATGAAACTGGAGTACAGAGTAGTTTTTTATTTCTTAAGGTGAAAAATCCTGATCCTGAAGATCCACTTTCCAGAATTACCTGATGATAAACACCTGAGGCGGCTAATGAAGGACTTTAAGATCAGAAGAGGCTTCAGAGCAAATTTGACAAACTCTGCAGTTCAAATAATTACAAAACATTTATGAGACGAAACTGAGGATGTGGAAAATACATTTATTAAGTTATTAATGCATTTTTATAATATATCAGTTTATTTGGTGTTCTTTACTTTGGTCATTCATTTGATTTTGCTTTATTAATAGTTGTGTGAACGTGTGACATTTTAAAATTATCTAAAAATTAGTTGAACAGCAGAAATACAGAAAATATGCAACATGTGAACAGATAATGGGCTTGAACTTAATAAGTTATAATTAAAGAATCATGAACACAGTCTGACAAAATAAATGTATAAAAAGTTTCTGTGCTTAAGCCTGAAGTTCAAATCCCTCTTCAGCACTATATATACAATATTTCTTCATGAGCTGAACCAGCAGATATGTTGTAAATGCATAACACAGGGGACAAAATATATTCTGAGACTATTAGTGTCTTAGTGTAACGTGTGTTCAAATCACTCTTAGGAAATTTTCACAACTTTCAACACTGAAAATTTGTTGGCATTAAGTGGCAGGTTTACATATAATAGAGAGCTGTAAGAGATCAGATCAGCGTCTGCTCCTGATGAGCCACTTTCCTGAGTGAACTTACAGTCTTAATTGAAATCAGGTGAAGCTGTTAATCAAGGAAATTTTAAGGATGTGATTGAGATATGATTAAATTAGCCATCAAAGTGATTCTGCATCTCAGTCCCCATAGCCTAGTGGTTAGTGTGTCGTCATGTAACAGTGAGGTGTTCTTGCTGACCTGAGTTCAATACCTGACTCTGCATGAATATAAAATTAAAATATAATTCACCTGCATGGAATTCAAACATTACTATCAAAAAAAGGCACACAGAAATTGTTGCTGCCTCTGTGGGGCAGAAGATAAATGTTCACACTTTGAGACTTTTCGATCGCAGAGATGTGGGTTTGAAACCCACTATAGCTAAAGTGAAATCTATTATAATTAAAAACAAGAATTATTCTCAGAACAAACAAAGCGCAATCGATCCTAGCTCTGTGGTGCAGAGGATAATTATTTGCTCTTTGCATCTTTTACATAGCAGAGATGAGGGTTTGAATCCCACTCTTGCAAATGCTACATTTATTGTAATTAATGCTTAAGCTAAGAACAAGAATTACTGTCAAAACAACCATACTGCAACTGTTCCTGCCTCTGTGGTGTAGAGGATAATTATTTGCTCTTTGCCTTTTTACATCGCAGAGACAAGGGTTCGCGTCCCACTCTTGCTAACTGAAATGTACAATAATTTATACCTAAACTGAAGTAAAACCAACAATTACTCTCAAAACAATCATTAACTAATTGTTTTTTTCCTCTGTGGCACAGAAGATAATCGTTCGCTCTTTGCATTTTTTTATAACGCAGAGTCGTGGGTTTGAGTCCCAGTCTTGCTAACTTTAAAATGGCAACGTGAAGTTTATTGACTTAATGCTGAAGCTGGACTGAATACAGGAAATACTCTGAAAACAAGACCCCTTGATCATCTCTGTCTCTGTGGTGTAGGGGATAATTGTTCGCTATGTGGAACTTTTTTTTACATCACAGAGACGTGGGTTCGAATCCCACTATTGCAAACATTTAAATGTACCTGCAGCTTTATCTATAGCTATAGACAAAAATTTGTCACTTCAATCAACATCTTCTGCAGTGCAGTGGGAGAATAATTGCCATTAAAGCATGAAAGCATGGGTTTGAATCCCTATACTGCTACAATTTTTTGTATTCGCCATAAACATATCTATAAAACCCCATTAAAGACAGAAATCTGCTGCACAGACCTAATGGGTCAGTGGGTAGAGCACTCACCTTTCATCTTGGAGACCGGGGTTCAAATCCCTTTCATGTTTATGTTAAACTGTTGTGAAAAGAAAAGACAAAGTTGCGCGAAGTTCAGTTCTCACTGTGAAAGCCACGATGGCACTAGTGGCAAGCACCGTTGGTTGAGGACAAGGTTACGGTTGAGGCATGGGTTCGAATCCCACCAAAGACAGCTGTGGATACAGCAAAGTACCTGGGGCGGTACAAGAGGCGGATACCGGAATGAAGGTGTAACGGTAAGAGACAAAAGGCGGACACTGGAAGAAATGTGAGAAGGTACCTGAAGCGGTAAGAGACAAGTGGCAGCTATCGGAAAAATGTCAGAGATGGTAACAAGCAGCGCAGCAACACAGCCCTGAAAAACACGGACCTGAAACATGTGGCATACCTGGGGAGGTATAAGACAGAAAGGCAGGACTGAGAAATAAGTGGCATAACGAGCAGCAGGTGTGAGAGAGGTGTGGCAGAGAGAGACCGGGCTAAGACACAACGGGGAGGAGCAGAAGAAAAAAAAAAAGGAAGGAAAACTTTTTTTTTGACCCCAAAAACGGGCTAAAATGAACTTTCTGGATAATTTCAGTATCATCGTGGTGATTCGAACCCACGTCTCTTGTGATGGCCTTGGATCTCTAACCCTTTGCTCTGACCACTTGGCCATCACTGGACATATTAAGAACTGTTCTCTTGGTTATTTTGAAGTTAACCATATATGCCAATATAATAAAAAAAAAGTAAAGTGTAAAAACTATAACAATTGAAAAAAGTCACAATTAGACTACAAACACATCTAGTAATATACAAATATTAAAGAATGAAAAAAGGTAAATACATTAATCATTAAACTGAAACATTGATATTAGGAAAACCTAATAAACAAAGCCTAAAGCATTTAAAATGGACAATTAAACAAGAACTGAAAAGTCTTAATAAATCAACACACAAATATAGAAACACTCATAAAACCCTTCATTATAATAAATGCTTGACTGTGAATGAATGAACGCTGTGTGACTCACGTGCTGTTGATGTTGAGGTTATTGTCTTCAAATGATCTTTGTGTTTCAGCGTCTGGTTAACGGGACACTGAAATAATTCAATAAAAAGATTTATTAAAGAGACTCGCATTGGCCCAACTGTTCAGTTCAACTATACCTGATATTAAACTATAGAAATACGTACAAATGTGTGTATGTATATAAAATAGTGTGACTTTTATATGTTTATGTTGAGCTAAACTGACATGTCCTGCTTTGGGAAACGACATAAAAATCAAACGTCAACACAAACAATACGGAGAAAACACGGTAAAGTTACTTACAGGTGCGTCTCTTTTCACTGTATTCCTGCACTTTACAGCGCGGCGTGTCTGTTCAGTTTGTTTATGTGTTGTTTACAGATATTATAATACAATCACGGAGCTGTCAGGATTTGTTTTACGTGTTGTATCGTCAAGCCTCATGCTGTCAGTGAGTGTCAAACACCTGAAGCTGAAGCGCCCCCTAGTAGAGCGGATGGAGAACTGCGCTACAGTTTATAACATAAAGTCCGCGTTGTAGGCTTAAACAGGCTTAACATTATTATTTTTATAATTTAATAGCGTATTACAAGCACAATAATTAATTCTGACTGCATTGTCTAATTATTATACTCAAGAAAACGTGACTAATCAACTCGTGTATGGGTGATCTTCAGCTCCGGCTTGTGGTCAATAGGTGTATCCGCATTAATGAAGTAAACACAAGGTGGACGCGCAGTCAGTCGTGTGAACAGCGAAGAGAGATTTAAGAGATTTTAATGTTCTCGAGGATATTTTACAACACGCTTGAGTTCGTGAGTGTCTCGACCGGCAGAAGATCGAGATCAGCTTTAAACTGATGGATTAAAAGAGCTGAACTGAGAAGCTCATGTAAACACACTCAGGAATGAATGGGCAATCCTCCGAGACTCTGGGTAAAGTAGATGTGCGCTTGACTTTATTTTCATGCACGTGCGCCGCTTTTGTTCACCGCTAAAGTGTTTTTCTGTGTCTTGTTTGCAGATTTCAGCAGCTTTTATATCAATACTGCTGGAATCTGCAAACTAATCTAGTAGGACTTCAGGTTTACCATCCAGTTACCACTAAAACAATATTGCAAGTTCAGGTTTGCATTTCACACATATGTCATGTATACAACATGTTTTTAAATTGGCTGTTTACAAATATACATAACATGATGATATTTGTTTAAATATTTTAGCTATAAATGTATGTGTTCATATATGGTTTGGTCATATATCAGGTCTCCACATGGTATAGAAGGTTACCAGTAAAGACCCACAAGGACCAATGCATTTTCTATTTAAACCAATGCAGTTACTATTGTAACCCTAAATTCTTCAAGGGTTTCTTCTGTTTTTTTATCATCTGGGGCACAGCACAGATTTGGACAAATTATTCCTAAAAATGACTTATTAATATTTTGAGCATTTCCAAGTAGGCATGGCTGCTATATGATTCTGACGGTATGATAAGCTTGGATAAAAACATCATGGTTTCACAGTTTTACTGTATTGTGATTACTGCTCTAAAATATGTGCTTTTTAAATGTTTGGGTAAAAAACAAGAAGTTTTTCCCCCTTTAAACACAAATATGACAATATGACTTCTGCTGTCTTCATTAGCTTGAAAACACAACTTGAACAGATAGCAGTAAAGTTTGTTTTAGATTCGCACATTCGTTCAGTGGCAACTTGTGACGTACTCGTATTGTTTACCATGGTGCTTTGAATATTCAGTCTGAAATCGCATGTAAGTATGACTTGAATACGACATTAGCACTATTTAATAGACTGCCAACAGTGTTGTACTTTGACAGCCATTGGCTGCTAATATGATTTCACCATTTTGAATGTGCAAATAAAACTTCTCAGAGATTATATTATTAAGGAGAAAGTCTGAATGTGTGAATATAAATCCAGCTTTACCTCAATCATGAAAAGGCGAGTTTGGAGATCTTTTCTGCTTTTAGGATACTGTTGTGAAACAAAAAACAAAACAAAAAGTAAAAAAATAATAATAGCTATCTTACATATACCGTATAGGAACAGTATAGCAGAACATTTTGGGTGGTTTAAAAACCTTGACTTTTCCAAACCCCGGTAAACCTGAAAACGGTTACGATGCCTACTAGAGATGCGCGGATGGGCTATTATTTCATCCGCAACCGCATGACAAAATTAATCATCCGTCCGCCATCCATCCGCACTAACATTTTAGACCAATTTTTAAAACCGCACCCGCCCGCCATCTGCTGATTGGGCTCTTTATTTGAATGGCTTATTCCTTTTTTTTATTAAATGAATGTTTCTTTATTGATCATTATATAATAGAGAATGACTTTAATGTAGACATGCAGTTAATCCAAACGTGTAAGTCATTAATTGACGACGCTTTGAAGTGACGCTAAAGATACAAGGACGTGTCGGCCAACATGTCTAGAATAGAATAGGCTAAACCAATATGAACGTAAAATTATCAGCTGACCGAACTCAAAAGTTTATATTGAACATATGTGTAGCCTAAATAACATAGGCTAATTGGTTTAATATGCCTGACCTTAGGTCTAGTTTGATTTTTTCTTGGCACAATGCAGGAATAAAATAGCATCTACAGTGTCAGGATTCAAACGGGAGCGCCTGCATAGCCACTATAATGCGCCCTGCTGCACTGAAGGAGCGCTCGCTCGCAGCACTTGTTGCTGAAATGCATAGAATTCTCTTGGAAAGGTGCTGTAGTCATGGGAATGCCTGGTCTTATTTCTCCCAAAAGGAAAGTAGATTTTCCTCTGCTGATCCGTCTATACGGAAGTTTGTAGAGGAATACTTCTGTACACTTCATCCAGAATTAGTGTATCCGATTCCTCCTCCCATTCTGTGAAGTCAATCCTAGGCTTTTTCGTTGGTGCGCCAGCTATGAATATAAAAACAGTACAACCGCCCGCCACCCGCCCGAATTTAATTAAAATATTATTTTTTCGTAACGTCATCCGCCCGATCCGCGGTTTATCCGCGGAGTCCGCGGCTATAACCGCCAACCGCGCATCTCTATGCCTACTTCCAAGTCTGATTTTGAAAGAAACCCATAACCTCAGATTATACATTTTAAAACACACATTACACTTTTATGTTGACAATATCTTTGTGCACTATTTATGTAGCTACATAAAATTAAAAAATCCTAATAGTCAATACTATTCATTCATTTCGGTTATGTAGTCTGCAGCATGTGTTTTAGGGATCATAAAGTATTTTTTTTACATAATAATAAATAAATATTTTAGTTTACCACAAAGATTAATCACCATCATTTTTTCTTTTCTCTGTTTCAGTGATGAAGAAGATGTAAAGCTCTGGGTCTATGGATGGCTCAAGATGGATGAGTCAATGACAAACACTCCTTTTCCAACACAGGTCAAACCACAGCCAAACTTCAGAGGGTCTGATCCTTCATCATGCACTTATAGTAAAGCTTGATTGGTTATTTGGGCATTAGGCATTATACACGCATTAAGCGTGCGTCCCAATCCACTTTTGCTATTTTAAGGACAGAAAAATACACTTTGCGCCGCGGTAACAGGGTTCTGCTTAGTCTCCTAATGAGTTATGAGTGTGTTTTGAGTATAAACCAATCAGAGACTCATCTCCCATTCTCTTTCTCTCTTTCGTGGATAAGGAAACAGTGTTGAACGCACTCTGCTGAGGACATCCATTACCCTACATAATTAATTTAGTTTGTTAAGCGCAAAGATTTTTGTCAAAACTATTTTGGACAGGTGGACAAATCTAAGCTTGTTTTTATTAAAACAAATATAAATATGCATATAACAAATACTTCTACTAATAATAATAACATTATACAAAAGCAAGTTGTCGTGAATAAACTGAAAAAAGCCCCCTGAGATGAAGAAGGCATGGAGGCAGTGTTCTTTTATAATTACATAGAAAGTAATACATTTTATTATATTTCTTTCCTTTAATTCATTTTCATTTGTAAAGACGTTTCGTCATTTAGACTTATAAGGCTCTGTCTGACATTTCTGTCAAAATTGAGTTATTGGCATTCTTTTTAAATGACAACTCATTTACATTATGGAATGTCTTTTATAAGTTGTTTACATTTTAAGATGTTTTATTTCAAAAAACAAATGTTACACACATACTGTTTGCTATGGAACGCGAAAACTTTGAAGCTCAATATCTCAAAATCATTCAGAATGCAGATAAAACCTTATAATTCCAAAGTGACGATTTCTGTATTGCTGTACATCCTGAGTGTATTAAGCAATGTGTAAGCGAAGCGCATAACTAACGCACTCTTCGCTGGACTTTAGACCTGCTTTCAGCAGTGCTAGTGCAGTTTATTTCAGTTCCTCAAAATAGCAACGTGCCAGCAATGCACCGTAACACACCCCTTTCTAGACCAAAACACCCATGAGTCCACAAAGTGGCGCAAATAGATTTGCTATTTAAACAACGTGGCGGAAAACTGGAAAATTAGTGTTGCGCTGGTCTGAAAATAGCAACACGTCGGGGCAAACACGTCTTGCGCCTTGTTGCGCCGGGTGTATGATAGAGCCCCATGAGTGGATGTTCTGCATGACAGGGACTGTCTAATCTATTCACACGTCCCTCAACTCTGCTTTTGTGACTGAATGACCCAAACACAGACTTTATTTTGTTGGAGAAACACATCAACTCACTTCATTTTACGTTGCATATGAATATCAGTATTTTGAAGTTGGATAAAATCTAAAGTGTTTTGTGGCAGAAAGTAACAAGTCATTTGACGCTTGATTCCTTTTATTTCATTCATTTTCATTTTATCTGCACTGTGTGTCTGTTTTATTTGCTGTTTTACTGAACTATGTGTCATTGAGTGATATTAACAGCTGTCATTGTTCTTTTGACTTTCAGGTTTCAGCAAGTTGTTTTGACTCATTCATTCTCTGGGTCTGAATTCTAGACATCAACAATCAGCATTCTTCACATCAAGACTTCATATCCTGTTAAGCAAATGCAATATCAGGAATTTCGAACCCGCACCGTTGGTTGTGGGCAAGTTTACTAAACTGAACTGAGTAAAGCCACAGTCACACTAGAGTTGAGCATGTGAGATACGGCACTGTGAAAAGGGGCAGGATATAAGATGATGATTAGACAATGATAAAGCGAGCGACTGCTTCATATTTTACATTTCTGCACAGAGAGGTCTTGTTTTGATCTTCTATTTCTCTCACACAATCGTATAATGTGATTTCGCCAGTCACCAATCTTGAACTTTTAAATGCAGCGACATCTGTCTTCGGATGAGACGTTAAACTGAAATCCTGACTCTTTGTGGTCATCGGAAAATCCATGGCACTTCTTCTAAAGAGTAGGGGTGTAACCCCAGTGTCCTGGCTAAATTCCCTTCATCTGCCCTTATCCATCATGTCCTCCCACTCTTCCCCATCCACAGAATTGGCTCTATCACTGTCTCTGTACTCCCCCTATAGCTGGTGTGTGGTGAAGCACTGGCGTAGTTATCCTGTGGCTTTCATCACATCATGGATGCTGCACTCTGGTGGTGGTGTGGAGAGACCTCCACATCCCTCTTGATTGTGAAGCGTTTTAGGTGTATGGCCATACACGATGAATGCGCTATATAAATACACATTACATTACATGAGAAACTCATCACACCAGCTTGCGGTTCCAGTCTGCTGCATGCATGTGCATATGGATGGAAGTCTATGGGACAAAAAGAGCAGTGTGACTGTGGCTTAGGAAATATAGTTCTTGATATCTGTAACTATTCTTACCAGTTAAATGTCACCATAGGACGCCGTTCACATTTAATTGTTGATAATAAGAATTCATATCCTGAGAATGAATAAAAATCTAAATGGCTAGCTATGGTCACTGCAGGATCTCTCACGCTGCCAAGTGGAGATGATGGAGAACTTCGACAAGTCATAAGTGAGAAGATTGAAGATCAATATTCATAAATTGGTGAACTAAACTATGATTTTAGTATATTCTCAATTTTATTTTCACATGTCTTGGGTAATGTTCATTTATATTTGATGTCAAATCACTGTTGACAGATTCTTAACAAGGCATTTAAAGTAACGTGTGACTGATTACTGAGTGCATACGCATGTTTAAACAAATAAAGTGTGTATTATATAATGACTAATAAACTTGTTTTCATTTCAAGTCCGCTTCATTTATAACAAAGATGCACGAAATCAGAGTTTCAGCTCCATCTTGTGGACAATAAGAGGATCTGCATCAATCCATGAAACTGGAGTACAGAGTAGTTTATTTCTTAAGGTGAAAAATCCTGATCCTGAAGATCCACTTTCCAGAATTACCTGATGATAAACACCTGAGGCGGCTAATGAAGGACTTTAAGATCAGAAGAGGCTTCAGAGCAAATTTGACAAACTCTGCTGTTCAAATAATTACAAAACATTTATGAGACGAAACTGAGGATGTGGAAAATACATTTATTAAGTTATTAATGCATTTTTATAATATATCAGTTCATTTGGTGTTCTTTACTTTGGTCATTCATTTGATTTTGCTTTATTAATAGTTGTGAACGTGTGACATTTTTAAATTATCTAAAAAAATAGTTGAACAGCAGAAATACAGAAAATATGCAACATGTGAACAGATAATGGGCTTGAACTTAATAAGTTATGAGTCATGAACACAGTCTGACAAAATAAATGTATAAAAAGTTTCTGTGCTTAAGCCTGAAGTTCAAATCCCTCTTCAGCACTATATATACAATATTTCTACATGAGCTGAACCAGCAGATATGTTGTAAAGGCATAACACAAGGGACAAAATATATTCTGAGACTATTAGTGTCTTAGTGTAACGTGTGTTCAAATCTCTTTTAGGAAATTTTCACAACTTTCAACACTGAATATTTGTTGGCATTAAGTGGCAGGTTTACATATAATAGAGAGCTGTAAGAGATCAGATCAGCGTCTGCTCCTGATGAGCCACTTTCCTGAGTGAACTAACAGTCTTAATTGAAATCAGGTGAAGCTGTTAATCAAGGAAATTTTAAGGATGTGATTGAGATATGATTAAATTAGCCATCAAAGTGATTCTGCATCTCAGTCCCCATAGCCTAGTGGTTAGTGTGTCGTCATGTAACAGTGAGGTGTTCTTGCTGACCTGAGTTCAATACCTGACTCTGCATGAATATAAAATTAAAATATAATTCACCTGCATGGAATTCAAACATTACTATCAAAAAAGGCACACAGCAATTGTTGCTGCCTCTGTGGGGCAGAAGATAAATGTTCACACTTTGAGACTTTTCGATCGCAGAGATGTGGGTTTGAAACCCACTATTGCTAAAGTGAAATCTATTATAATTAAAAACAAGAATTATTCTCAGAACAAACAAAGGGCAATCGTTCCTGGCTCTGTGGTGCAGAGGATAATTATTTGCTCTTTGCATCTTTTACATAGCAGAGATGAGGGTTTGAATCCCACTCTTGCAAATGCTACATTTATTGTAATTAATGCTTAAGCTAAGAACAAGAATTACTGTCAAAACAACCAAACTGCAACTGTTCCTGCCTCTGTGGTGTAGAGGATAATTATTTGCTCTTTGCATTTTTTACATCGCAGAGACAAGGGTTCGCGTCCCACTCTTGCTAACTGAAATGTACAATAATTTATACCTAAACTGAAGTAAAACCAACAATTACTCTCAAAACACTCATTAACCAATTGTTTTTTCCTCTGTGGCACAGAAGATAATCGTTCGCTCTTTGCATTTTTTTATAACGCAGAGTCGTGGGTTTGAGTCCCAGTCTTGCAAACTTTAAAATGCCAATGTGAAGTTTATTGAATTAATGCTGAAGCTGGACTGAAAACAGGAAATACTCTGAAAACAAGATACCCTGATCATCTCTGTCTCTGTGGTGTAGGGGATAATCGTTCCCTATGTGGAACTTTTTTTTACATCACAGAGACGTGGGTTCGAATCCCACTATTGCAAACATTTAAATGTACCTGCAGCTTTATCTATAGCTATAGACAAAAATATTTCACAATCATCAACATCTCCTGTAGTACAGTGGGAGAATAATTGACATTAAAGCATGAAAGCATGGGTTTGAATCCCTATACTGCTACAGTTTTTTTGTATTCGCCATAAACATATCTATAAAACCCCATTAAAGACAGCAATCTGCTACACAGATCAAATGGGTCAGTGGGTAGAGCACTCACCTTTCATCTTGGAGACCGGGGTTCGAATCCCTTTCATGTTTATGTTAAACTGTTGTGAAAAGAAAAGACAAAGTTGCGCGAAGTTCAGTTATAGTTGTGAAAGCCACGATGGCACTAGTGGCAAGCACCGTTGGTTGAGGACAAGGTTACGGATGAGGCATGGGTTCGAATCCCACCAAAGACAGCTGTGGATACAGCAAAGTACCTGGGGCGGTACAAGACAAGAGGCGGATACCGGAATGAAGGTGTAACGGTAAGAGACAAGGCGCGGATACTGGAAGAAATGTGGGAAGGTACCTGGGGCGGTAAGAGGCAAGTGGCAGCTATCGGAAAAATGTCGGAGATGGTAACAGGCAACGCGGCTACACAGCCGTGGAAAACACGGACCTAAAAACATGTGGCATACCTGGGAGGTATAAGACAGAAAGGCAGGACTGAGAAATAAGTGGGATAACAAGCAGCAGGTGTGAAAGAGGTGTGGCAGAGAGGGGCGGGACTGAGAGACGAGGAGGAGGAGCAGAAGAAGAAAAAAAAAAGGAAGGAAAATTTTTTTTTTTGACCCCAAAAACAGCCTAAAATGAACTTTCTAGATAATTTCAGTATCATCGTGGTGATTTGAACCCACGTCTCTTGTGATGGCCTTGGATCTCTAACCCTTTGCTCTGACCACTTGGCCATCACTGGACATATTAAGAGTTGTTCTCTTGGTTATTTTGAAGTTAACCATATATGCCAATATGATAAAAAAAAAAAAATTAAGTGTAAAAATTTTTAACAGCTGAAAAAAGTCACTATTAGACTACAAACACATCTAGTAACATACAAATAATAAAGAATGAAAAAAGGTAAATACATTAATCATTAAACTTAAACATTGATATTAGGAAAACCTAATAAACAAAGCCTAAAGCATTTAAAATGGACAATTAAACAAGAACTGAAAAGTCTTAATAAATCAACACACAAATATAGAAACACTCATAAAACCCTTCATCATAATAAATGCTTGACTGTGAATGAATGAACGCTGTGTGACTCACGTGCTGTTGATGTTGAGGTTATTGTCTTCAAATGATCTCTGTGTTTCAGCATCTGGTTAACGGGACACTGAAATAATTCAATAAAAAGATTTATTAAAGAGACTTGCATTGGCCCAACTGTTCAGTTCAACTATACCTGATATTAAACTATAGAAATACAAATATTGATTATTCAGCTTTTACAGCCCAAATAATACAGAATATACTATAAATTATAAAAAGATAATAATAGTAATTATAAAATGTATATTAATAGTGACAAACATATTTAAAAACGTTTAATATATGACATAATTCATTATAAAATCAACACAGCACTAGTTCAGCATGAGAGCATCATGTCATGAAAGTCTGCAATAAAGCCGATTAAATTAAGGAAGACAGTCATAATGCTCAATAAATAAAACATTTTAAACACAACTCTGATAAGATTAGAACAGTGTGACTTTTATATGTTTATGTTGAGCTAAACTGACATGTCCTGCTTTGGGAAACGACATAAAAATCAAACGTCAACACAAACAATACGGAAAAAACACGGTAAAGTTACTTACAGGTGCGTCTCTTGTCACTGTATTACTGCACTTTACAGCGCGGCGTGTCTGTTCAGTTTGTTTGTGCGTTGTTTATAGATATTATAATACAATCACGGAGCTGTCAGGATTTGTTTTACCTGTTGTATCTTCAAGCCTCATGCTGTCAGTGTCAAACACCTGAAAGCTGCGAGTTAGACATAACGTGAAGCAGTGCGCGCCCCCTAGTGGGGCGGATGGAGAACTGCGCTACAAGTTACAACATAAAGTCCGCGTTGTAGGCTTAAACAGACTTAAAATTATTATTTTTATAGTTTAATGTCGTATTACAAGCACAATAATTAATTCTGACTGCATTGTCTAATTATTATACTCAAGAAAACGTGACTAATGAACTCGTGTATGGGTGATCTTCAGCTCCGGCTTGTGGTCAATAGGTGTATCCGCATTAAGGAAGTAAACACAAGGTGGACGCGCAGTCAGTCGTGTGAACAGCGAAGAGAGATTTAAAAGATTTAAAATATACTCGAGTATATAAAATATACTCATTTATTATTGAGAGTGTATCGACCGGCAGAAGATCGAGATCAGCTTTAAACTGATGGATTAAAAGAGCTGAACTGAGAAGCTCATGTAAACACACTCAGGAATGAATGGGCAATCCTCCGAGACTCTGGGTAAAGTAGATGTGCGCTTGACTTTATTTATTATTTACATGCACGAGCCTCTTTTATTCTTTATTCTATTCTTTTATTCTAAAGTGTTTTTCCGTGTCTTGTTTGCAGATTTCAGCAGCTTTTATATCAATACTGCTGGAATCTGCAAACTAATCTAGTAGGACTTCAGGTTTACCATCCAGTTACCACCAATACAATATTGCAAGTTCAGGTTTGTATTTCACACATTTGTCATATATACAACATGTTTTTTTTAAAAATGGCTGTTTACAAATATACATAACATAAAGATGGTCATATATCAGATCTCCATAGAAGGTTTCCTTTTAAAACTAATGCAGTTAGTATCATAACCATTTAAGCCACTATAAATACTTCATGTTTCTATTGTTTTTTTCATCTGGGAGCACAGCACAGATTTAGACAAATTATTCTCAGAAATGACTTTTTAACATTTTGAGCACTTCCAAGTCTGAGTTTGAAAGAAACTCATAACCTCAGATTAGTTATTCTAAGAAGAAACATGCATTACACTTTTATATTTGCACTTTTTATATCTCTACTTAGAAAAAATCCTAACAGTCAATACTATTCATTCATTTCGGTTATAAAGTGTGCAGCATGTGCTTTAGGGATCATAAAGTATTTTGTTTTGTTTAAACAGTTAAAAAACTAATAAATGTTAGTTTAACACAAAGATTAATCACCATCATTTTTCTTTCTCTGTTTCAGTGATGAAGAAGATGTAAAGCTCTGGGTCTATGGATGGTTCTAGATGGATGAATCAACAATGACAAACACTCCTTTTCCAACACAGGTTGAACCACAGCCAAACTTCAGAGGGTCTGATCATTCATCATGCACTTATAGTAAAGCTTGATTGGTTATTTTTGGCAGATTTGAATGAATGATCATTAATTTCTGTGTGAGCTGATGACTAAATACAGTTTACTGAATCAAAGACAGATACACAAGGTCAGATCAGTGCGTTACAATTTAGTTATTTAGTTCACAACATCTTACCTGTCCATGAGTGAGTGGATATCCTGCATGACAGGGACTGTCTAGTCTATTCACACGTCCCACAGCTCTGATTTTATTGACTGTATGACCCAAACACAGACTTTATTTTGTAGGAGAAACACAACAACTAACTTAATTTTATGTAGTATATATAAATATACATATCAGTATTTTAAAGTTAGCTGAAGTCTAAAGTTAGTTTTTCTTTGTTGCAGAAAATAAGTCATTTATAATGAGAGGTGCTTATCACTTTAAGGCCCCGTTTACACTATAGCGTTTTAGTTTTAAAACGGCGTTGTAGAATGAAAACGATCCACGTCCACACTCGCGTTTTACCCAGCGTTTCTGAACAGCTCTCCGTCCACACCAAAACGCTGAAAACGCACATCACGTGACCACACACACACTCTCGGGCAAGCGCTCCAGCATTTCTACCCAGATGAGAGCTCTGCTTGTCGGACTGCTCATCAAGCATCTCCCGCTGGATGTAATCTCACTATATTTGCTAAACGTGATATTTCATTCATGTTGTTGTCTTTATCTAACGACATAGGCCAATTCCCTGACTTTGGTCATTGGAATCTATTAAGTTACTTGTTCACGGGTAACATGTTTTGGTTAAGCGCAAAGATAAGTTAATGATTAATCCAGGTAGATTGACTGATCGCTTGCCTTTATTTCCTACAATGTATAAACTTATTGTATGTTATACTTTTATAATTATCGATTATTAAAACTGATATTCAGCAAAAGAGAGGGTGCGTTTCGTATTTTCACTGAAATTGAAAGGAAACGGTTGTTATCGGCTCCGTTTTGTTATAAATATCCACACAGTGAAGATGACGCTCATATATCCAGCACGACGCCTCAACATTTCTGCTGTCTGTTAAGTTTTCTAATATTAAAAAGGAAATATGCAGTTTCTTAAATCATGTTTACATTTTATTGTTGAGAAAGTGAAACAACGTAGCCAAGGTGATGTGAATGAAGTTATAAAGTACACTGTTCCCTTTAAAGATTTACCCGTGTCCTCGGTATGTTTTCCATATCAAACTGAGAAGGGGGAGACTGCAGCCTTGATCAAACTTGCGAAGTCTTAACTTACAAGAAGAGGATGCGAGACTGAACTGTGTGTGGGCTACTTAATATTGAGGAAAAGCCCCAATCAGACAGGCGAACGTTTGCAGCCCCGCCTCCGTTTTCAGATGTCTCCGTCTTTCCCCATCCACACTGAGACGGAACAGCAGCGTTTTAGAATGAAAACGGCCTTTCCAGCGTTTTCAAAAAGCTCCGTTTTCGGCGCTCGAGAACTCCGGCGTAGTGTGGACGGATGGCGTAACCGTAGCAAAACTTATGCGTTTTCAAACTAAAACGCACTAGTGTAAACGGGGCCTAAGACAACACAACACAAAACTTCAGAAAATGTAAGACATTAATATCTGGTGGAATAAACCTGATATTTAATCAAGACAACTGAAAACATCTATAATTTTCACTAATTAACAATAACAATAGTAATATACCATATTAGTTTGCCGCTCACGCCGCCTAGTAGAGCTGATGGAGAACTTTAAGCTTTTGACTGTCATAAATGAGTGAATTATACATTAATATTTATGAATTGGCGAAATAACCTGATTATCTCTAAATAATTTATTTTAGAGCTTCATTTTATTTTCATGTCTTGGCTAACGTTCACTTATTTTTGTTGTGGAATCACTGTTGGTTTTTAAAGCATTTAACATTTGACTGATCACTGAGTGCATACGGCATGTTTGAACAAATAAAGTATGTATTATATAATGACTAATAAACTTGTTTTCATTTCAAGTCCGCTTCATTTATAACAAAGAGATGCACAAAATCAGAGTTTCAGCTCTATCTTGTGGACAATAAGAGGATCTGCATCAATCCATGAAACTAGAGTACAGAGTAGTTTTTTATTTCTTAAGGTGAAAAATCCTGATCCTGAAGATCCACTTTCCAGAATTACCTGATGATAAACACCTGAGGCGGCTAATGAAGGACTTTAAGATCAGAAGAGGCTTCAGAGCAAATTGGACAAACTCTGCTGTTCAAATAATTACAAAACATACAAAAAACAAAACATTTATGAGACGAAACTGAGGATGTGGAAAATATATCTATTAAGTTATTAATGCATTTCTATAATATATCAGTTTATTTGGTGTTCTTTACTTTGGTCATTTATTTGATTTTGCTTTATTAATAGTTGTGTGAACGTGTGACATTTTAAAATTATCTAAAAATTAGTTGAACAGCAGAAATACAGAAAATGTACAACATGACAGATCATGGGCTTGAACTTAAGTTATGATATGAGTCATGAACAGTCTGACAAAATAAATGTATAAAAAGTTTCTGTGCTTAAGCCTGAAGTTCAAATCCCTCTTCAGCACTATATATACGATATTTCTTCATGAGCTGAACCAGCAGATATGTTGTAAATGCATAACACAGGGGACAAAATATATTCTGAGACTATTAGTGTCTTAGTGTAACGTGTGTTCAAATCACTCTTAGGAAATTTTCACAACTTTCAACACTGAATATTTGTTGGCATTAAGTGGCAGGTTTACATATAATAGAGAGCTGTAAGAGATCAGATCAGCGTCTGCTCCTGATGAGCCACTTTCCTGAGTGAACTAACAGTCTTAATTGAAATCAGGTGAAGCTGTTAATCAAGGACATTTTAAGGATGTGATTGAGATATGATTAAATTAGCCATCAGAGTGATTCTGCATCTCAGTCCCCATAGCCTAGTGGTTAGTGTGTCGTCATGTAACAGTGAGGTGTTCTTGCTGATCTGAGTTCAATACCTGACTCTGCATGAATTTAAAATTTAAATATAATTCACCTGCATGGAATTCAAACATTACTATCAAAAAAGGCACACAGTAATTGTTGCTGCCTCTGTGGGGCAGAAGATAAATGTTCACACTTTGAGACTTTTCGATCGCAGAGATGTGGGTTTGAAACCCACTATTGCTAAAGAGAAATCTATTATAATTAAAAACAAGAATTATTCTCAGAACAAACAAAGGGCAATTGATCCTGGCTCTGTGGCGCAGAGGATAATTATTTGCTCTTTGCATCTTTTACATAGCAGAGATGAGGGTTTGAATCCCACTCTTGCAAATGCTACATTTATTGTAATTAATGCTTAAGCTGAGAACAAGAATTACTGTCAAAACAACCACACTGTAACTGTTCCTGCCTCTGTGGTGTAGAGGATAATCATTTGCTCTTTGCATTTTTTACATCGCAGAGACAAGGGTTCGTGTCCCACTCTTGCTAACTGAAATGTACAATAATTTATACCTAAGCTGAAGTAAAACCAACAATTACTCTCAAAACAATCAATAGCAAATTGTTTTTTCCTCTGTGGCACAGAAGATAAGCGTTCGCTCTTTGCATTTCTTTATAACGCAGAGTCGTGGGTTTGAGTCCCAGTCTTGCTAACTTTAAAATGCCAATGTGAAGTTTATTGAATTAATGCTGAAGCTGGACTAAAAACAGGAAATACTCTGAAAACAAGATATCTTGATCATCTCTGTCTCTGTGGTGTAGGGGATAATTGTTCCCTAATTGAAACTTTTTTTGTACATCACAGAGACGTGGGTTCGAATCCCACTATTGCAAACATTTAAATGTACCTGCAGCTTTATCTATAGCTATAGACAAAAATGTGTCATAATGATCACCATCTTCTGCAGTGCAGTGGGAGAATAATTGCCATTTAAGCATGAAAGCATGGGTTTGAATCCCTCTATTGCTACAATTTTTTTGTATTCGCCATAAACATATCTATAAAACCCCATTAAAGACAGCAATCTGCTACACAGATCAAATGGGTCAGTGAGTAGAGCACTCACCTTTCATCTTGGAGACCGGGGTTCGAATCTCTTTCATGTTTATGTTAAACTGTTGTGAAAAGAAAAGACAAAGTTGCGCGAAGTTCAGTTATAGTTGTGAAAGCCACGATGGCACTAGTGGCAAGCACCGTTGGTTGCGGACAAGGTTACGGATGAGGCATGGGTTCGAATCCCACCAAAGACAACTGTGGATACAGCAAAGTACCTGGGGCGGTACAAGACAAGAGGCGGATACTGGAATGAAGGTGTAACGGTAAGAGACAAGAGGCGGACACCGGAAGAAATGTGAGATGGTACCTGGGGCGGTAAGAGATAAGTCGCTGCTATCGGAAAAATGTCGGGGATGGTAACAGGCAGCGCGGCTACACTGACAAGGGAAAACATGGACTTGAAAGATGTGGCATACCTGGGGAGGTATAAGACAGAAAGGCAGGACTGAGAAATAAGTGGGATGACGAGCAGCAGGTGTGAGAGAGGTGTGGCAGAGAGAGGAGGGGCAAAGGGAGAACGAGGAGGAGGAGCAGAAGAAAAAAGAAGGAAGGAAAACTTTTTTTTTTGACCCCAAAAACGGGCTAAAATGAATTTTCTGGATAATTTCAGTATCATCGTGGTGATTCGAACCCACGTCTCTTGTGATGGCCTTGGATCTCTAACCCTTTGCTCTGACCACTTGGCCATCACTGGACATATTAAGAGTTGTTCTCTTGGTCATTTTGAAGTTAACCATATTTGCCAATATAATAAAAAAAAAAAAATTAAGTGTAAAAAAAAATAACAATTGAAAAAAGTCACTATTAGACTACAAACACATCTAGTAATATAAAATTTTAAAGAATGAAAAAAGGTAAATACATTAATCATTAAACTTAAACATTGATATTAGGAAAATCTAATAAACAAAGCCTAAAGCATTTAAAATAGACAATTAAAACAAGAACTGAAAAGTCTTAATAAATCAACACACAAATATAGAAACACTCATAAAACCCTTCATTATAATAAATGCTTGACTGTGAATGAATGAACGCTGTGTGACTCACGTGCTGTTGATGTTGAGGTTATTGTCTTCAAATGATCTCTGTGTTTCAGCTTCTGGTTAACGGGACACTGAAATAATTCAATAAAAAGATTTATTAAAGAGACTCGCATTGGCCCAACTGTTCAGTTCAACTATACGCTCCACCTGATATTAAACTATAGAACTATGTACAAATATTGATTATTCAGCTTTTACAGCCCAAATAATACAGAATATACTATAAATTATAAAAAGATAATAATAGTAATTATAAAATGTATATTGATAGTGACAAACATATTTAAAAACGTTTAATATATAAAATAATTCATTATAAAATCAACACAGCACTAGTTCAGCATGAGAGCATCATGTCATGAAAGTCTGCAATAAAACCAATTAAATTAAGGAAGACAGTCATAATGCTCAATAAATAAAACATTTTAAGCACAACTCTGATAAGATTAGAACAGTGTGACTTTTATATGTTTATGTTGAGCTAAACTGACATGTCCTGCTTTGGGAAACGACATAAAAATCAAACGTCAACACAAACAATACGGAGAAAACACGGTAAAGTTACTTACAGGTGCGTCTCTTGTCACTGTATTCCTGCACTTTACAGCGCGGCGTGTCTGTTCAGTTTGTTTGTGTGTTGTTTATAGATATTATAATACAATCACGGAGCTGTCAGGATTTGTTTAACGTGTTGTATCGTCAAGCCTCATGCTGTCAGTGTCAAACACCTTAGAGCTGCGAGACAGACATAACGTGAAGCAGTGCGCGCCCCCTAGTGGGGCGGATGGAGAACTGCGCTACAATTTACAACATAAAGTCCGCGTTGTAGGCTTAAACAGACTTAAAATGATTATTTTTATAGTTTAATGTCGTATTACAAGCACAATAATTAATTCTGACTGCATTGTCTAATTATTATACTCAAGAAAACGTGACTAATCAACTCGTGTATGGGTGATCTTCAGCTCCGGCTTGTGGTCAATAGGTGTATCCGCATTAAGGAAGTAAACACAAGGTGGACGCGCAGTCAGTCGTGTGAACAGCGAAGAGAGATTTAAGAGATTTTAAATATACTCGAGTATATAAAATATACTCATTTATTATTGAGAGTGTATCGACCGGCAGAAGATCGAGATCAGCTTTAAACTGATGGATTAAAAGAGCTGAACTGAGAAGCTCATGGAAACACACTCAGGAATGAATGGGCAATCCTCCGAGACTCTGGGTAAAGAAGATGTGCGCTTGACTTTATTTATTATTTACATGCACGAGCCTCTTTTATTCTTTATTCTATTCTTTTATTCTAAAGTGTTTTTCTGTGTCTTGTTTGCAGATTTCAGCAGCTTTTATTTCAATACTGCTGGAATCTGCAAACTAATCTAGTAGGACTTCAGGTTTACCATCCAGTTACCACCAATACAATATTGCAAGTTCAGGTTTGTATTTCACACATTTGTCATATATACAACATGTTTTTTTTTAAATGGCTGTTTACAAATATACATAACATAAAGATGGTCATATATCAGATCTCCATAGAAGGTTACCAGTCAAGACCCACCGTCAGGGACCAATGCATTTCCTTTTAAAACTAATGCAGTTAGTATCAACCATTTAAGCCACTATAAATACTTCATGTTTCTATTATTTTTTTCATCTGGGAGCACAGCACAGATTTAGACAAATTATTCTCAGAAATGACTTTTTAACATTTTGAGCACTTCCAAGTCTGAGTTTGAAAGAAACTCATAACCTCAGATTAGTTATTCTAAGAAGAAACATGCATTACACTTTTATATTTGCACTTTTTATATCTCTACTTAGAAAAAATCCTAACAGTCAATACTATTCATTCATTTCGGTTATAAAGTGTGCAGCATGTGCTTTAGGGATCATAAAGTATTTTGTTTTGTTTAAACAGTTAAAAATCTAATAAATGTTAGTTTACCACAAAGATTAATCACCATCATTTTTCTTTCTCTGTTTCAGTGATGAAGAAGATGTAAAGCTCTGGGTCTATGGATGGTTCTAGATGGATGAATCAACAATGACAAACACTCCTCTTCCAACACAGGTTGAACCACAGCCAAACTTCAGAGGGTCTGATCATTCATCATGCACTTATAGTAAAGCTTGATTGGTTATTTGGGCAGATTTGAATGAATGATGATTCATTTCTGTGTGAGCTGATGACTAAATACAGTTTACTGAATCAAAGACAGATACACAAGGTCAGATCAGTGCGTTACAATTTAGTTATTTAGTTCACAACATCTTACCTGTCCATGAGTGAGTGGATATCCTGCATGACAGGGACTGTCTAGTCTATTCACACGTCCCACAGCTCTGATTTTATTGACTGTATGACCCAAACACAGACTTTATTTTGTAGGAAACACAACAACTAACTTCATTTTATGTAGTATATATAAATATACATATCAGTATTTTAAAGTTAGCTGAAGTCTAAAGTTAGTTTTTCTTTGTTGCAGAAAATAAGTCATTTATAATGAGAGGTGCTTATCACTTTAAGACAACACAACACAAAACTTCAGAAAATGTAAGACATTAATATCTGGTGGAATAAACCTGATAATCAATCAAGACAACTGAAAACATCTATAATTTTCACTAATTAACAATAACAATAGTAATATACCATATTAGTGTGCCGCTCACGCCGCCTTGTGGAGCTGATGGAGAACTTTAAGCTTTTGACTGTCATAAATGAGTGAACTATACATTAATATTTAAAAATTGGCGAAATAACCTGATTATTTATAAATAATTTATTTTAGAGCTTCATTTTATTTTCATGTCTTGGCTAACGTTCACTTATTTTTGTTGTGGAATCACTGTTGGTTTTTAAAGCATTTAACATTTGACTGATCACTGAGTGCATACGGCATGTTTAAACAAATAAAGTATGTATTATATAATGACTAATAAACTTGTTTTCATTTCAAGTCCGCTTCATTTATAACAAAGAGATGCACAAAATCAGAGTTTCAGCTCCATCTTGTGGACAATAAGAGGATCTGCATCAATCCATGAAACTAGAGTACAGAGTAGTTTTTTATTTCTTAAGGTGAAAAATCCTGATCCTGAAGATCCACTTTCCAGAATTACCTGATGATAAACACCTGAGGCGGCTAATGAAGGACTTTAAGATCAGAAGAGGCTTCAGAGCAAATTGGACAAACTCTGCTGTTCAAATAATTACAAAACATACAAAAAACAAAACATTTATGAGACGAAACTGAGGATGTGGAAAATACATTTATTAAGTTATTAATGCATTTTTATAATATATCAGTTTATTTGGTGTTCTTTACTTTGGTCATTTATTTGATTTTGCTTTATTAATGGTTGTGTGAACGTGTGACATTTTAAAATTATCTAAAAATTAGTTGAACACAGCAGAAATACAGAAAATGTACAACATGACAGATCATGGGCTTGAACTTAAGTTATGATATGAGTCATGAACACAGTCTGACAAAATAAATGTATAAAAAGTTTCTGTGCTTAAGCCTGAAGTTCAAATCCCTCTTCAGCACTATATATACAATATTTCTTCATGAGCTGAACCAGCAGATATGTTGTAAATGCATAACACAAGGGACAAAATATATTCTGAGACTATTAGTGTCTTAGTGTAACGTGTGTTCAAATCTCTCTTAGGAAATTTTCACAACTTTCAACACTGAAAATTTGTTGGCATTAAGTGGCAGGTTTACATATAATAGAGAGCTGTAAGAGATCAGATCAGCGTCTGCTCCTGATGAGCCACTTTCCTGAGTGAACTAACAGTCTTAATTGAAATCAGGTGAAGCTGTTAATCAAGGAAATTTTAAGGATGTGATTGAGATATGATTAAATTAGCCATCAGAGTGATTCTGCATCTCAGTCCCCATAGCCTAGTGGTTAGTGTGTCGTCATGTAACACTGAGGTGTTCTTGCTGACCTGAGTTCAATACCTGACTCTGCATGAATATAAATTTAAAATATAATTCACCTGCATGGAATTCAAACATTACTATCAAAAAAGGCACACAGTAATTGTTGCTGCCTCTGTGGGGCAGAAGATAAATGTTCACACTTTGAGAATTTTCGATCGCAGAGATGTGGGTTTGAAACCCACTATTGCTAAAGTGAAATCTATTATAATTAAAAACAAGAATTATTCTCAGAACAAACAAAGGGCAATCGTTCCTGGCTCTGTGGTGCAGAGGATAATTATTTGCTCTTTGCATCTTTTACATAGCAGAGATGAGGGTTTGAATCCCACTCTTGCAAATGCTACATTTATTGTAATTAATGCTTAAGCTAAGAACAAGAATTACTGTCAAAACAACCAAACTGCAACTGTTCCTGCCTCTGTGGTGTAGAGGATAATCATTTGCTCTGTGCATTTTTTACATCGCAGAGACAAGGGTTCGCGTCCCACTCTTGCTAACTGAAATGTACAATAATTTATACCTAAACTGAAGTAAAACCAACAATTACTCTCAAAACAATCAATAGCCAATTGTTTTTTCCTCTGTGGCACAGAAGATAAGCGTTCGCTCTTTGCATTTTTTTATAACGCAGAGTCGTGGGTTTGAGTCCCAGTCTTGCAAACTTTAAAATGCCAATGTGAAGTTTATTGAATTAATGCTGAAGCTGGACTAAAAACAGGAAATACTCTGAAAACAAGATACCTTGATCATCTCTGTCTCTGTGGTGTAGGGGATAATTGTTCGCTAATTGAAACTTTTTTTTGTACATCACAGAGACGTGGGTTCGAGTCCCACTATTGCAAACATTTAAATGTACCTGCAGCTTTATCTATAGCTATAGACAAAAATGTGTCACAATGATCACCATCTTCTGCAGTGCAGTGGGAGAATAATTGCCATTCAAGCGTGAAAGCATGGGTTTGAATCCCTCTATTGCTACAATTTTTTTGTATTCGCCATAAACATATCTATAAAACCCCATTAAAGACAGCAATCTGCTGCACAGACCTGATGGGTCAGTGGGTAGAACACTCACCTTTCATCTTGGAGACCGGGGTTCGAATCCCTTTCATGTTTATGTTAAACTGTTGTGAAAAGAAAAGACAAAGTTGCGCGAAGTTCAGTTCTCATTGTGAAAGCCACGATGGCACTAGTGGCAAGCACCGTTGGTTGCGGACAACGTTACGGATGAGGCATGGGTTCGAATCCCACCAAAGACAGCTGTGGATACAGCAAAGTACCTGGGGCGGTACAAGAGGCAAATACCGGAATGAAGGTGTAACGGTAAGAGACAAGAGGCGGACACCGGAAGAAATGTGAGATGGTACCTGGGGCGGTAAGAGATAAGTGGCAGCTATCGGAAAAATGTCGGGGATGGTAACAGGCAGCGCGGCTACACGGACACAGGAAAACACGGACCTGAAAGATGTGGCATACCTGGGGAGGTATAAGACAGAAAGGCAGGACTGAGAAATAAGTGGGATAACGAGCAGCAGGTGTGAGAGAGGTGTGGCAGAGAGAGGCGGAGCTAAGAGAGAACGAGGAGGAGGAGCAGAAGAAAAAAGAAGGAAGGAAAACTTTTTTTTTGACCCCAAAAATGGCCTAAAATGAATTTTCTGGATAATTTCAGTATCATCGTGGTGATTCGAACCCACGTCTCTTGTGATGGCCTTGGATCTCTAACCCTTTGCTCTGACCACTTGGCCATCACTGGACATATTAAGAGTTGTTCTCTTGGTTATTTTGAAGTTAACCAAATTTGCCAATATAATAAAAAAAAAAATTAAGTGTAAAAACTATAACAATTGAAAAAAGTCACTATTAGACTACAAACACATCTAGTAATATAAAATTTTAAAGAATGAAAAAAGGTAAATACATTAATCATTAAACTTAAACATTGATATTAGGAAAACCTAATAAACAAAGCCTAAAGCATTTAAAATGGACAATTAAAACAAGAACTGAAAAGTCTTAATAAATCAACACACAAATATAGAAACACTCATAAAACCCTTCATTATAATAAATGCTTGACTGTGAATGAATGAACGCTGTGTGACTCACGTGCTGTTGATGTTGAGGTTATTGTCTTCAAATGATCTCTGTGTTTCAGCATCTGGTTAACGGGACACTGAAATAATTCAATAAAAAGATTTATTAAAGAGACTCGCATTGGCCCAACTGTTCAGTTCAACTATACGCTCCACCTGATATTAAACTATAGAACTATGTACAAATATTGATTATTCAGCTTTTACAGCACAAATAATACAGAATATACTATAAATTATAAAAGATAACAATAGTAATTATAAAATGTATATTAATAGTGACAAACATATTTAAAAACGTTTAATATATGACATAATTCATTATAAAATCAACACAGCACTAAGTTAGTTCAGCATGAGAGCATCATGTCATGAAAGTCTGCAATAAAGCCGATAAAATTAAGGAAGACAGTCATAATGCTCAATAAATAAAACATTTTAAGCACAACTCTGATAAGATTAGAACAGTGTGACTTTTACGTTATATGTTTATGTTGAGCTAAACTGACATGTCCTGCTTTGGGAAACGACATAAAAATCAAACGTCAACACAAACAATACGGAGAAAACACGGTAAAGTTACTTACAGGTGCGTCTCTTGTCACTGTATTCCTGCACTTTACAGCGCGGCGTGTCTGTTCAGTTTGTTTGTGTGTTGTTTATAGATATTATAATACAATCACGGAGCTGTCAGGATTTGTTTTACCTGTTGTATCTTCAAGCCTCATGCTGTCAGTGTCAAACACCTGAAAGCTGCGAGTCAGACAGAACGTGAAGCAGTGCGCGCCCCCTAGTGGGGCGGATGAAGAACTGCGCTACAATTTACAACATAAAGTCCGCGTTGTAGGCTTAAACAGACTTAAAATGATTATTTTTATAGTTTAATGTCGTATTACAAGCACAATAATTAATTCTGACTGCATTGTCTAATTATTATACTCAAGAAAACGTGACTAATCAACTCGTGTATGGGTGATCCTCGGCTCCGGCTTGTGGTCAATAGGTGTATCCGCATTAATGAAGTAAACACAAGGTGGACGCGCAGTCAGTCGTGTGAACAGCGAAGAGAGATTTAAGAGATTTAAAATATACTCGAGGATATTTTACAACACGCTTGAGTTCGTGAGTGTATCGACCGGCAGAAGATCGAGATCAGCTTTAAACTGATGGATTAAAAGAGCTGAACTGAGAAGCTCATGTAAACACACTCAGGAATGAATGGGCAATCCTCCGAGACTCTGGGTAAAGTAGATGTGCGCTTGACTTTATTTATTATTTACATGCACGAGCCTCTTTTATTCTTTATTCTATTCTTTTATTGTAAAGTGTTTTTCCGTGTCTTGTTTGTAGATTTCAGCAGCTTTTATATCAATACTGCTGCAATCTGCAAACTAATCTAGTAGGACTTCAGGTTTACCATCCAGTTACCACCAATACAATATTGCAAGTTCAGGTTTGTATTTCACACATATGTCATGTATACAACATGTTTTTAAAATGGCTGTTTACAAATATACATAACATGTAGATATTTGTTTAAATATTTTAGCTATAAATTTATGTGTTGTTCATATATGGTCATATATCAGATCTCCATAGAAGGTTACCAGTCAAGACCCACCGTCAGGGACCAATGCATTTCCTTTTAAAACTAATGCAGTTAGTATCATAACCATTTAAGCCACTATAAATACTTCATGTTTCTATTGTTTTTTTCATCTGGGAGCACAGCACAGATTTAGACAAATTATTCTCAGAAATGACTTTAACATTTTGAGCACTTCCAAGTCTGAGTTTGAAAGAAACTCATAACCTCAGATTAGTTATTCTAAGAAGAAGCATGCATTACACTTTTATATTTGCACTTTTTATATCTCTACTTAGAAAAAATCCTAACAGTCAATACTATTCATTCATTTCGGTTATAAAGTGTGCAGCATGTGCTTTAGGGATCATAAAGTATTTTGTTTTGTTTAAACAGTTAAAAAAACTAATAAATGTTAGTTTAACACAAAGATTAATCACCATCATTTTTCTTTCTCTGTTTCAGTGATGAAGAAGATGTAAAGCTCTGGGTCTATGGATGGTTCTAGATGGATGAATCAACAATGACAAACACTCCTCTTCCAACACAGGTTGAACCACAGCCAAACTTCAGAGGGTCTGATCCTTCATCATGCACTTATAGTAAAGCTTGATTGGTTATTTGGGCAGATTTGAATGAATGATGATTCATTTCTGTGTGAGCTGATGACTAAATACAGTTTACTGAATCAAAGACAGATACACAAGGTCAGATCAGTGCGTTACAATTTAGTTATTTAGTTCACAACATCTTACCTGTCCATGAGTGAGTGGATATCCTGCATGACAGGGACTGTCTAGTCTATTCACACGTCCCACAGCTCTGATTTTATTGACTGTATGACCCAAACACAGACTTTATTTTGTAGGAAACACAACAACTAACTTCATTTTATGTAGTATATATAAATATACATATCAGTATTTTAAAGTTAGCTGAAGTCTAAAGTTAGTTTTTCTTTGTTGCAGAAAATAAGTCATTTATAATGAGAGGTGCTTATCACTTTAAGACAACACAACACAAAACTTCAGAAAATGTAAGACATTAATATCTGGTGGAATAAACCTGATAATCAATCAAGACAACTGAAAACATCTATAATTTTCACTAATTAACAATAACAATAGTAATATACCATATTAGTGTGCCGCTCACGCCGCCTTGTGGAGCTGATGGAGAACTTTAAGCTTTTGACTGTCATAAATGAGTGAACTATACATTAATATTTAAAAATTGGCGAAATAACCTGATTATTTATAAATAATTTATTTTAGAGCTTCATTTTATTTTCATGTCTTGGCTAACGTTCACTTATTTTTGTTGTGGAATCACTGTTGGTTTTTAAAGCATTTAACATTTGACTGATCACTGAGTGCATACGGCATGTTTAAACAAATAAAGTATGTATTATATAATGACTAATAAACTTGTTTTCATTTCAAGTCCGCTTCATTTATAACAAAGAGATGCTCAAAATCAGAGTTTCAGCTCCATCTTGTGGACAATAAGAGGATCTGCATCAATCCATGAACTGAAGTATTTATTTTCTTAAGGTGAAAAATCCTGATCCTGAAGATCCACTTTCCAGAGTTACCTGATGATAAACACCTGAGGCGGCTAATTAAAGTCTTTCAGACAACAAGAGGCTTTAGGGCAAATATGACCAACTAAAACAAAACATTTATTTGACTAAACTGAGGATGCTATTTAAAATGATGTATTTTCTGTCACTACGAGTTTATTGTGCAAAGAATAATATTTATTATGAAGTAATATTCTTTACTTAAGTAAATAATTTGGCTATTTTTTTACTAATAGTTGAGCAAATGCTATTTTCAAATCATTTTAAAATTACTCATAGCAGACATACAGAAGATATACAAATAGACGCAGATAATGAGCTTGAAATTAACGATAATTAAGAGTCATGAACAATCAGACAAAATAAATGTATGAAAGGTTTTGTCTACTGTAGCCTAAAGTTCAAATCCTTCTTGATTTTGGTGAATAGTGGTTATTAAATGCAACAAAATGACTACAACACCAGTTTTCAACTTGAAAGTCCCAGTGGTGCATGTGACTAAACACATGTTCTCTGTCAATAGAGTCATAGGTTACAAATCCAACTTTTACAATTTGACATGTTTGTTGTAAAATCAGACTGAAATATAAGTCCAGCATGTGTTCAGTCAAGAGATCTGTGGCACAGTGGTTAGAGCGCTGTGTTGTTAAAAAGGAGTCCTGGGTTCAAATCCCACTAGTCCATACATTAAATAGGTGTCATGATATCTGACAAACTCTGCTAAACTCCAGAAGCAAGTGTGAGAGCCACAGTGGTGCTCCTGACTGAACACATGCTCCCCATGGTGAAGGCTGTCATGAGGACTTGGGTTCAAAGCTCAGCTTTGCTCACTTATTGCACAACAAGTAGAGAAATAATGGTGAAATATAAGTTCCAGCATGTCATTAGGTATGTGACTGTAGCTCAGTGGTAGAGCAATGCCTCATGGGTTAAGAGGTTGCTGGTTCAACTCCAGCCAGATCACTGCGATATGTGTGAGTGTCGGTGTGAATGAAGGGGGAGGATGAAACGTTCCTCCCCTGACCTACGGGGCCATGTACAGCAGGGGTTATGCTGCTTTTTACTAAAAAATAAATTAGCTCTATAAAAATCCAGACCCCCGTCCCTTCTCTCCCCGTTTCGGTTACCATCATTTCCTTTCCAGAGGGACGACCCTCCAGAAAGAAAATGATGATAACCGACACACCAAAACTCAAACACAAGATACGAGTCTCACCTGTCCATCAGCAGAAGTCCACCATTACAGTCCACGGCTGTCCAAATGTCCCAGAGCTCTGCTTCTGTTCACTCCAAACACATCCTTCATCCTGTAGAGGAAACAGAAATAAACACTTTACTACTGAAATACATCTGAAACAGCAGAACTGAGAACTTCACCAACAGAAGAGCTCATAAACAAGATAAGACACACACTGTATATTTGACAGGTACAATATTGAACACTGAAGCTGTACAAAAGCTCACTAATTGACTAATTGACAGATTTATCCTGCTTTATAATAAAAACAGCTCAATGCTATTCGTTTAACACTAAACATGAAGTCTGAAAGTGACATTAGCAGAAAAATGTAAACATCCTGCACAACACACATCTAAATAAACTGACAGACAAATCCTGCTGTAAAAACACCAAAGAAAATAAGTATCTGTGATTTTTATAAAACGCAAATGCTGTTATATAGCTCCTTTCAGTTAATTTTACAAGCAAATAAAGTACTTTATATGAGATGATACTTACAGGTGAATCTCTTCACTTGATTCCTGCACTTTATCACAGAGTCTGCTGCTTTAATTTGCTGCTGAGCTTTAATATGTGCTGTTTAAACACATTAAGATTCTGTCGCTGCGCTGTCATCTTTAATTATGCGTTTAAAACAAACTACACGTGTTTTGTTTTGCCGGCTGTCATCACACACGTTTGTTGTCAAACACCTGAAGCCAAGAGTCAGACTGAACGTGGAGTCGCTCGCGCCGCTTAGTGGAGCGGATGTAGAACTGCAACACGCTGAAAAACAAAACATGTGCAGTGTGTTTTAAACACATAATTTACAGATGACAGCTCAGCGACAGACTCTTAATGTGTTTAAACAGCACGTTTTAAAGCTCAGCAGCAAATTAAAGCAGCAGACTCTGTGATAAAGTGCAGGAATCAAGTGAAGAGACTCACCTGTAAGTATCATCTCATATAAAGTACTTTATTTGCTTGTAAAATTAACTGAAAGGAGTTATATAACAGCATTTGCGTTTTATAAACATCACAGATACTTATTTTCTTTGGTGTTTTTACAGCTGTCAGTTTATTTAGATGTGTGTTGTGCAGGATGTTTACATTTTTCTGCTAATGTCACTTTGAGGCTTCATGTTTAGTGTTAAACGAATAGCATTGAGCTGTTTATATTAAAAAGCAGCATAAATCTGCACTTATGCTTGTTTAAAAAAGTTGATTAGTGAGCTTTGTAGAGCTGCAGTGTTCAGTATTGTACCTGTCCAATATACAGTGTGTGTCTTATCTTCTGTTTATGAGCTCTTCTGTTGGTGAAGTTCTCAGTTCTGCTGTTTCAGATGTATTTCAGTAGTAAAGTGTTTATTTCTGTGTTTCCTCTACAGGATGAAGGATGTGTTTGGAGTGAACAGAAGCAGAGCTCTGGGACATTTGGACAGCCGTGAACTGTAATGGTGGACTTCTGCTGATGGACAGGTGAGACTCGTATCTTGTGTTTGAGTTTTGGTGTGTCGGTTATCATCATTTTCTTTCTGGAGGGTCGTCCCTCTGGAAAGGAAATGATGGTAACCGAAACGGGGAGAGAAGGGACGGGGGTCTGGATTTTTATAGAGCTAATTTATTTTTTTAGTAAAAAGCAGCATAACCCCTGCTGTACATGGCCCCGTAGGTCAGGGGAGGAATGTTTCATCCTCCCCCTTCATTCACACCGACACTCACACATATCGCAGTGATCTGGCTGGGGTTGAACCAGCAACCTCTTAACCCATGAGGCATTGCTCTACCACTGAGCCACAGTCACATACCTAATGACATGCTGGAGCTTATACTTGACTATTCAAGTCCACATTGACATATGTAAAGCTTAAATGAGGATTGAACCCAGCTCTCCTTGATGAGAGCATAGTGCTTTACCACTGAGCCACAGATCTCATAATAAAGCACCGGCTGGAACTTATATTTTACTATCATTTCTCTACTTGTTGTGCAATAAGTGAGCAAAGCTGGGCTTTGAACCCAAGTCCTCATGACAGCCTTCACCAGGGATAGCATGTGTTTAGTCAGGAGCACCACTGTGGCTCTCACACTTGCTTCTGGAGTTTAGCAGAGTTTGTCAGATATCATGACACCTATTTAATGTATGGACTAGTGGGATTTGAACCCAGGACTCCTTATTAACAACACAGTGCTCTAACCACTGTGCCACAGATCTCTTGACTGCACACATGCTGGACTTATATTTCAGTCTGATTTTACAACAAACATGTCAAAGTGTGATGTGGGATTTGAACCCACAACTACATTGACAGAAAACATGTGTTAAACCACCACTGCACCACTGTGACTCTCACGCTTAAAGCTGGTGTTTTAGACATGTTGTTAGATTTACCAATCACTACTTAGCACAATATAAAGTTGGTTTGAACTCCAGACTTTAACACTGAAAGTGCAGTTCACTACCACTGAGCCACAGAGCATGTCACGACAACCTATTTAATCATCTTATAATTTTAGGTCTATTATCTGTGTATGTTTGAGTGCCAAACATATTTCTGCAGCAATTCTCAACTCAAATGGACAGCACATACATGATTTGTAAATAACATTGTTAGATTGGTCAAGTAATTGTTTTGGTTTTGTTAATAATCATTTGATCGACAGAGTTTGTCACATTTGCCCTGAAGTCTCTTATTATCTGAAACTCCTGTATTAACAGCCTCAGGTGTTTTAATCAGGTTGGAGTTTAACTCTGGAAAGTGGATCTTCAGGATCAGGATTAGACAACTGCTTCAGAAAAAAAAAGTCTGCATTTGCTTTGCAGTTTTAATGTCTTGATGCAAATCCATTTGTTGTCCACAAGATGGAGCTAAAAGTCTGCTCTGCTCTTATACAGCTCTCTTTTATGGATAAAGCTGGCATTTAATGTTTAGAAGTCGTTATTGTCATCAATTTAAGATAACTGAAAGCAATTCTGATTTTAAGTCAGGTTTATGTTGTTCAGATATGCTGTATGCACTCGACAATCAGTCAAACTCGTCTATAAATGCTGCTTGCATTTGCTAACAGTAATATAAAAACTAAATAAATATATAAAATAAGTCAACATCACTTAAGAAAGATGCCAAACAAATAAACTTGACACAGAGACAGACTAAAAGAGTCTCCTCTTTTATGTGTTTACACTTGAGGCTTGGATTATTTAGCATCTTACCACGTCAGCTCCTGAATAAATCATAGGTTAGTTTGCAAATGTATAGAAATGAAACCACAGTCCTCTCACTTACGACTCGTCATAAATTCACCTGCCCAAAGCGAATTTAAAGTCAGTTTGATGTGTAAAGTTTGGCACATTTGAGCATCAAAGTAATGTTTACTACACAGAAGCTGAAGCGCAGTTCTACATCCGCTCCACTAAGCGGCGCGAGCGACTCCACGTTCAGTCTGACTCTTGGCTTCAGGTGTTTGACAACAAACGTGTGTGATGACAGCCGGCAAAACAAAACACGTGTAGTTTGTTTTAAACGCATAATTAAAGATGACAGCTCAGCGACAGAATCTTAATGTGTTTAAACAGCACATATTAAAGCTCAGCAGCAAATTAAAGCAGCAGACTGTGATAAAGTGCAGGAATCAAGTGAAGAGACTCACCTGTAAGTATACTCATATAAAGTACTTTATTTGCTTGTAAAATTAACTGAAAGGAGTTATATAACAGCATTTGCGTTTTATAAACATCACAGATACTTATTTTCTTTGGTGTTTTTACAGCTGTCAGTTTATTTAGATGTGTGTTGTGCAGGATGTTTACATTTTTCTGCTAATGTCACTTTGAGGCTTCATGTTTAGTGTTAAACGAATAGCATTGAGCTGTTTATATTATAAAGCAGCATAAATCTGCACTTATGCTTGTTTAAAAAAGTTGATTAGTGAGCTTTTGTGCAGCTTCAGTGTTCAATATTGTACCTGTCCAATATAGAGTATGAATTAATGTCTTTTATCTTCTGTTTATGAGCTCTTCTGTTGGTGAAGTTCTCAGTTCTGCTGTTTCAGATGTATTTCAGTAGTAAAGTGTTTATTTCTGTTTCCTCTACAGGATGAAGGATGTGTTTGGAGTGAACAGAAGCAGAGCTCTGGGACATTTGGACAGCCGTGGACTGTAATGGTGGACTTCTGCTGATGGACAGGTGAGACTCGTATCTTGTGTTTGAGTTTTGGTGTGTCGGTTATCATCATTTTCTTTCTGGAGGGTCGTCCCTCTGGAAAGGAAATGATGGTAACCGAAACGGGGAGAGAAGGGACGGGGGTCTGGATTTTTATAGAGCTAATTTATTTTTTAGTAAAAAGCAGCATAACCCCTGCTGTACATGGCCCCGTAGGTCAGGGGAGGAATGTTTCATCCTCCCCCTTCATTCACACCGACACTCACACATATCGCAGTGATCTGGCTGGGGTTGAACCAGCAACCTCTTAACCCATGAGGCATTGCTCTACCACTGAGCCACAGTCACATACCTAATGACATGCTGGAACTTATATTTCACCATTATTTCTCTACTTGTTGTGCAGTAAGTGAGCAAAGCTGAGCTTTGAACCCAAGTCCTCATGACAGCCTTCACCAGGGATAGCATGTGTTCAGTCAGGAGCACCACTGTGGCTCTCACACTTGCTTCTGGAGTTTAGCAGAGTTTGTCAGATATCATGACACTTATTTAATGTATGGACTAGTGGGATTTGAACCCTGGACTCCTTTTTAACAACACAGCGCTCTAACCACTGTGCCACAGATCTCTTGACTGAACACATGCTGGACTTATATTTCAGTCTGATTTTACAACAAACATTTCAAATTGTAAAGTTGGATTTGTAACCCATGACTCTATTGACAGAGAACATGTGTTTAGTCACATGCACCACTGGGACTTTCAAGTTGAAAACTGGTGTTGTAGTCATTTTGTTGCATTTAATAACCACTATTCACCAAAATCAAGAAGGATTTGAACTTTAGGCTACAGTAGACAAAACTTTTCATACATTTATTTTGTCTGATTGTTCATGATTCTTAATTATCGTTAATTTCAAGCTCATTATCTGCGTCTATATGTATATCTTCTGTATGTCTGCTATGAGTAATTTTAAAATGATTTGAAAATAGCACTTGCTCAACTATTAGTAAAAAAATAGCCAAATTATTTACTTAAGTAAAGAATATTACTTCATAATAAATATTATTCTTTGCACAATAAACTCGTAGTGACAGTAAATACATCATTTTAAATAGCATCCTCAGTTTAGTCAAATAAATGTTTTGTTTTAGTTTGTCATATTTGCCCTAAAGCCCCTTGTTGTCTGAAAGACTTTAATTAGCCGCCTTAGGTGTTTATCATCAGGTAACTCTGGAAAGTGGATCTTCAGGATCAGGATTTTTCACCTTAAGAAAATAAATACTTCAGTTTCATGGATTGATGCAGATTCTCATATTGTCCACAAGATGGAGCTGAAACTCTGATTTTGTGCATCTCTTTGTTATAAATAAAAGACTTGAAATGAAAACAAAAGTTTATTAGTCATTATATAATACACACTTTATTTGTTTAAACATGCCGTATGCACTCAGTGATCAGTCAAATGTTAAATTCTTTAAAAACCAACAGTGATTCAACAACAAAAATAAGTGAACGTTAGCCAAGACATGAAAATAAAATGAAGCTCTAAAATAAATAATTTAGAAATAATCAGGTTATTTCGCCAATTTATAAATATTAATGTATAATTCACTCATTTATGACAGTCAAAAGCTTAAAGTTCTCCATCAGCTCTACTAGGCGGCGTGAGCAGCAAACTAATATGGTATATTACTATTGTTAATTAGTGAAAATTATAGATGTTTTCAGTTGTCTTGATTAAATATCAGGTTTATTCCACCAGATATTAATGTCTTACATTTTCTGAAGTTTTGTGTTGTGTTGTCTTAAAGTGATAAGCACCTCTCATTATAAATGACTTATTTTCTGCAACAAAGAAAAACTAACTTTAGACTTCAGCTAACTTTAAAATACTGATATGTATATTTATATATACTACATAAAATGAAGTTAGTTGTGTTTCTCCTACAAAATAAAGTCTGTGTTTGGGTCATACAGTCAATGAAATCAGAGCTGTGGGACGTGTGAATAGACTAGACAGTCCCTGTCATGCAGGATATCCACTCACTCATGGACAGGTAAGATGTTGTGAACTAAATAACTAAATTGTAACGCACTGATCTGACCTTGTGTATCTGTCTTTGATTCAGTAAACTGTATTTAGTCATCAGCTCACACAGAAATGAATCATCATTCATTCAAATCTGCCCAAATAACCAATCAAGCTTTACTATAAGTGCATGATGAATGATCAGACCCTCTGAAGTTTGGCTGTGGTTCAACCTGTGTTGGAAAAGGAGTGTTTGTCATTGTTGATTCATCCATCTAGAACCATCCATAGACCCAGAGCTTTACATCTTCTTCATCACTGAAACAGAGAAAGAAAAATGATGGTGATTAATCTTTGTGTTAAACTAACATTTATTAGTTTTTTAACTGTTTAAACAAAACAAAATACTTTATGATCCCTAAAGCACATGCTGCACACTTTATAACCGAAATGAATGATTAGTATTGACTGTTAGGATTTTTTTCTAAGTAGAGATATAAAAAGTGCAAACATAAAAGTGTAATGCATGCTTCTTCTTAGAATAACTAATCTGAGGTTATGAGTTTCTTTCAAAATCAGACTTGGAAGTGCTCAAAATGTTAAAAAGTCATTTCTGAGAATAATTTGTCTAAATCTGTGCTGTGCTCCCAGATGAAAAAAATAATAGAAACATGAAGTATTTATAGTGGCTTAAATGGTTGATACTAACTGCATTAGTTTTAAAAGGAAATGCATTGGTCCCTGACGGTGGGTCTTGACTGGTAACCTTCTATGGAGATCTGATATATGACCATATATGAACAACACATAAATTTATAGCTAAAATATTTAAACAAATATCTACATGTTATGTATATTTGTAAACAGCCATTTTAAAAACATGTTGTATATATGACATATGTGTGAAATACAAACCTGAACTTGCAATATTGTATTAGTGGTAACTGGATGGTAAACCTGAAGTCCTACTAGATTAGTTTGCAGATTCCAGCAGTATTGATATAAAAGCTGCTGAAATCTACAAACAAGACACGGAAAAACACTTTAGAATAAAAGAATAGAATAAAGAATAAAAGAGGCTCGTGCATGTAAATAATAAATAAAGTCAAGCGCACATCTACTTTACCCAGAGTCTCGGAGGATTGCCCATTCATTCCTGAGTGTGTTTCCATGAGCTTCTCAGTTCAGCTCTTTTAATCCATCAGTTTAAAGCTGATCTCGATCTTCTGCCGGTCGATACACTCACGAACTCAAGCGTGTTGTAAAATATACTCGAGTATATTTTAAATCTCTTAAATCTCTCTTCGCTGTTCACAAGACTGACTGCGCGTCCACCTTGTGTTTACTTCATTAATGCGGATACACCTATTGACCACAAGCCGGAGCCGAGGATCACCCATACACGAGTTGATTAGTCACGTTTTCTTGAGTCTTATAATTAGACAATGCAGTCAGAATTAATTATTGTGCTTGTAATACGACATTAAACTATAAAAATAATCATTTTAAGTCTGTTTAAGCCTACAACGCGGACTTTATGTTGTAAATTGTAGCGCAGTTCTTCATCCGCCCCACTAGGGGGCGCGCACTGCTTCACGTTCTGTCTGACTCGCACCTTTCAGGTGTTTGACACTGACAGCATGAGGCTTGAAGATACAACAGGTAAAACAAATCCTGACAGCTCCGTGATTGTATTATAATATCTATAAACAACGCACAAACAAACTGAACAGACACGCCGCGCTGTAAAGTGCAGGAATACAGTGACAAGAGACGCACCTGTAAGTAACTTTACCGTGTTTTCTCCGTATTGTTTGTGTTGACGTTTGATTTTTATGTCGTTTCCCAAAGCAGGACATGTCAGTTTAGCTCAACATAAACATATAACGTAAAAGTCACACTGTTCTAATCTTATCAGAGTTGTGCTTAAAATGTTTTATTTATTGAGCATTATGACTGTCTTCCTTAATTTAATCGGCTTTATTGCAGACTTTCATGACATGATGCTCTCATGCTGAACTAACTTAGTGCTGTGTTGATTTTATAATGAATTATGTCATATATTAAACGATTTTAAATATGTTTGTCACTATTAATATACATTTTATAATTACTATTGTTATCTTTTATAATTTATAGTATATTCTGTATTATTTGTGCTGTAAAAGCTGAATAATCAATATTTGTACATAGTTCTATAGTTTAATATCAGGTGGAGCGTATAGTTGAACTGAACAGTTGGGCCAATGCGAGTCTCTTTAATAAATCTTTTTGTTTAATTATTTCAGTGTCCCGTTAACCAGATGCTGAAACACAGAGATCATTTGAAGACAATAACCTCAACATCAACAGCACGTGAGTCACACAGCGTTCATTCATTCACAGTCAAGCATTTATTATGATGAAGGGTTTTATGAGTGTTTCTATATTTGTGTGTTGATTTATTAAGACTTTTCAGTTCTTGTTTTAATTGTCCATTTTAAATGCTTTAGGCTGTTTATTAGGTTTTCCTAATATCAATGTTTAAGTTTAATGATTAATGTATTTACCTTTTTTCATTCTTTAAAATTTTATATTACTAGATGTGTTTGTAGTCTAATAGTGACTTTTTTCAATTGTTACAGTTTTTACACTTAATTTTTTTTTTATTATATTGGCAAATATGGTTAACTTCAAAATGACCAAGAGAACAACTCTTAATATGTCCAGTGATGGCCAAGTGGTCAGAGCAAAGGGTTAGAGATCCAAGGCCATCACAAGAGACGTGGGTTCGAATCACCACGATGATACTGAAATTATCCAGAAAATTCATTTTAGGCCATTTTTGGGGTCAAAAAAAAAAGTTTTCCTTCCTTCTTTTTTCTTCTGCTCCTCCTCCTCGTTCTCTCTTAGCCCCGCCTCTCTCTGCCACACCTCTCTCACACCTGCTGCTCGTTATCCCACTTATTTCTCAGTCCTGCCTTTCTGTCTTATACCTCCCCAGGTATGCCACATCTTTCAGGTCCGTGTTTTCCCATGTCCGTGTAGCCACGCTGCCTGTTACCATCCCCGACATTTTTCCGATAGCTGCCACTTATCTCTTACCGCCCCAGGTACCATCTCACATTTCTTCCGGTGTCCGCCTTTTGTCTCTTACCGTTACACCTTCATTCCGGTATCCGCCTCTTGTACCGCCCCAGGTACTTTGCTGTATCCACAGCTGTCTTTGGTGGGATTCGAACCCATGCCTCATCCGTAACGTTGTCCGCAACCAATGGTGCTTGCCACTAGTGCCATCGTGGCTTTCACAATGAGAACTGAACTTCGCGCAACTTTGTCTTTTCTTTTCACAACAGTTTAACATAAACATGAAAGGGATTCGAACCCCGGTCTCCAAGATGAAAGGTGAGTGTTCTACCCACTGACCCATTAGGTCTGTGTAGCAGATTACTGTCTTTAATGGAGTTTTATAGATATGTTTATGGCGAATACAAAAAAATTGTAGCAATAGAGGGATTCAAACCCATGCTTTCATGCTTGAATGGCAATTATTCTCCCACTGCACTGCAGAAGATGGTGATCATTGTGACACATTTTTGTCTATAGCTATAGATAAAGCTGCAGGTACATTTAAATGTTTGCAATAGTGGGACTCGAACCCACGTCTCTGTGATGTACAAAAAAAAGTTTCAATTAGCGAACAATTATCCCCTACACCACAGAGACAGAGATGATCAAGGTATCTTGTTTTCAGAGTATTTCCTGTTTTTAGTCCAGCTTCAGCATTAATTCAATAAACTTCACATTGGCATTTTACAGTTAGCAAGACTGGGACTCAAACCCACGACTCTGCGTTATAAAAAAATGCAAAGAGCGAACGCTTATCTTCTGTGCCACAGAGGAAAAAACAATTGGCTATTGATTGTTTTGAGAGTAATTGTTGGTTTTACTTCAGTTTAGGTATAAATTATTGTACATTTCAGTTAGCAAGAGTGGGACGCGAACCCTTGTCTCTGCGATGTAAAAAATGCACAGAGCAAATGATTATCCTCTACACCACAGAGGCAGGAACAGTTGCAGTTTGGTTGTTTTGACAGTAATTCTTGTTCTTAGCTTAAGCATTAATTACAATAAATGTAGCATTTGCAAGAGTGGGATTCAAACCCTCATCTCTGCTATGTAAAAGATGCAAAGAGCAAATAATTATCCTCTGCACCACAGAGCCAGGATCGATTGCCTTTTGTTTGTTCTGAGAATAATTCTTGTTTTTAATTATAATAGATTTCACTTTAGCAATAGTGGGTTTCAAACCCACATCTCTGCGATCGAAAATTCTCAAAGTGTGAACATTTATCTTCTGCCCCACAGAGGCAGCAACAATTACTTTGTGCCTTTTTTGATAGTAATGTTTGAATTCCATGCAGGTGAATTATATTTTAATTTTATATTCATGCAGAGTCAGGTATTGAACTCAGGTCAGCAAGAACACCTCAGTGTTACATGACGACACACTAACCACTAGGCTATGGGGACTGAGATGCAGAATCACTCTGATGGCTAATTTAATCATATCTCAATCACATCCTTAAAATTTCCTTGATTAACAGCTTCACCTGATTTCAATTAAGACTGTTAGTTCACTCAGGAAAGTGGCTCATCAGGAGCAGACGCTGATCTGATCTCTTACAGCTCTCTATTATATGTAAACCTGCCACTTAATGCCAACAAATATTCAGTGTTGAAAGTTGTGAAAATTTCCTAAGAGATTTGAACACACGTTACACTAAGACACTAATAGTCTCAGAATATATTTAGTCCCTTGTGTTATGCATTTACAACATATCTGCTGGTTCAGCTCATGAAGAAATATTGTATATATAGTGCTGAAGAGGGATTTGAACTTCAGGCTTAAGCACAGAAACTTTTTATACATTTATTTTGTCAGACTGTTCATGACTCATATCATAACTTAAGTTCAAGCCCATGATCTGTCATGTTGTACATTTTCTGTATTTCTGCTGTGTTCAACTAATTTTTAGATAATTTTAAAATGTCACACGTTCACACAACCATTAATAAAGCAAAATCAAATGAATGACCAAAGTAAAGAACACCAAATGAACTGATATATTATAAAAATGCATTAATAACTTAATAAATGTATTTTCCACATCCTCAGTTTCGTCTCATAAATGTTTTGTTTTTTGTATGTTTTGTAATTATTTGAACAGCAGAGTTTGTCCAATTTGCTCTGAGGCCTCTTCTGATTTTAAAGTCCTTCATTAGCCGCCTCAGGTGTTTATCATCAGGTAATTCTGGAAAGTGGATCTTCAGGATCAGGATTTTTCACCTTAAGAAATAAAAAACTACTCTGTACTCTAGTTTCATGGATTGATGCAGATCCTCTTATTGTCCACAAGATGGAGCTGAAACTCTGATTTTGTGCATCTCTTTGTTATAAATGAAGCGGACTTGAAATGAAAACAAGTTTATTAGTCATTATATAATACATACTTTATTTGTTCAAACATGCCGTATGCACTCAGTGATCAGTCAAATGTTAAATGCTTTAAAAACCAACAGTGATTCCACAACAAAAATAAGTGAACGTTAGCCAAGACATGAAAATAAAATGAAGCTCTAAAATAAATTATTTAGAGATAATCAGGTTATTTCACCAATTTTTAAATATTAATGTATAATTCACTCATTTATGACAGTCAAAAGCTTAAAGTTCTCCATCAGCTCTACTAGGCGGCGTGAGCGGCAAACTAATATGGTATATTACTATTGTTATTGTTAATTAGTGAAAATTATAGATGTTTTCAGTTGTCTTGATTAAATATCAGGTTTATTCCACCAGATATTAATGTCTTACATTTTCTGAAGTTTTGTGTTGTGTTGTCTTAGGCCCCGTTTACACTAGTGCGTTTTAGTTTGAAAACGCATAAGTTTTGCTACGGTTACGCCATCCGTCCACACTACGCCGGAGTTCTCGAGCGCCGAAAACGGAGCTTTTTGAAAACGCTGGAGATGCCGTTTTCATTCTAAAACGCTGCTGTTCCGTCTCAGTGTGGATGGGGAAAGACGGAGACATCTGAAAACGGAGGCGGGGCTGCAAACGTTCGCCTGTCTGATTGGGGCTTTTCCTCAATATTAAGTAGCCCACACACAGTTCAGTCTCGCATCCTCTTCTTGTAAGTTAAGACTTCGCAAGTTTGATCAAGGCTGCAGTCTCTTCTTCTCAGTTTGATATGGAAAACATACCGAGGACACGGGTAAATCTTTAAAGGGAACAGTGTACTTTATAACTTCATTCACATCACCTTGGCTACGTTGTTTCACTTTCTCAACAATAAAATGTAAACATGATTTAAGAAACTGCATATTTCCTTTTTAATATTAGAAAACTTAACAGACAGCAGAAATGTTGAGGCGTCGTGCTGCATATATGAGCGTCATCTTCACTGTGTGGATATTTATAACAAAACGGAGCCGATAACAACCGTTTCCTTTCAATTTCAGTGAAAATACGAAACGCACCCTCTCTTTTGCTGAATATCAGTTTTAATAATCGATAATTATAAAAGTATAACATACAATAAGTTTATACATTGTAGGAAATAAAGGCAAGTGATCAGTCAATCTACCTGGATTAATCATTAACTTATCTTTGCGCTTAACCAAAACATGTTACCCGTGAACAAGTAACTTAATAGATTCCAATGACCAAAGTCAGGGAATTGGCCTATGTCGTTAGATAAAGACAACAACATGAATGAAATATCACGTTTAGCAAATATAGTGAGATTAGATCCAGCGGGAGATGCTTGATGAGCAGTCCGACAAGCAGAGCTCTCATCTGGGTAGAAATGCTGGAGCGCTTGCCCAAGAGTGTGTGTGTGTGGTCACGTGATGTGCGTTTTCAGCGTTTTGGTGTGGACGGAGAGCAGTTCAGAAACGCTGGGTAAAACGCGAGTGTGGACGCGGATCGTTTTCATTCTACAACGCCGTTTTAAAACTAAAACGCACTAGTGTAAACGGGGCCTTAAAGTGATAAGCACCTCTCATTATAAATGACTTATTTTCTGCAACAAAGAAAAACTAACTTAAGACTTCAGCTAACTTTAAAATACTGATATGTATATTTATATATACTACATAAAATTAAGTTAGTTGTTGTGTTTCTCCTACAAAATAAAGTCTGTGTTTGGGTCATACAGTCAATGAAATCAGAGCTGTGGGACGTGTGAATAGACTAGACAGTCCCTGTCATGCAGGATATCCACTCACTCATGGACAGGTAAGATGTTGTGAACTAAATAACTAAATTGTAACGCACTGATCTGACCTTGTGTATCTGTCTTTGATTCAGTAAACTGTATTTAGTCATCAGCTCACACAGAAATTAATGATCATTCATTCAAATCTGCCAAAAATAACCAATCAAGCTTTACTATAAGTGCATGATGAATGATCAGACCCTCTGAAGTTTGGCTGTGGTTCAACCTGTGTTGGAAGAGGAGTGTTTGTCATTGTTGATTCATCCATCTAGAACCATCCATAGACCCAGAGCTTTACATCTTCTTCATCACTGAAACAGAGAAAGAAAAATGATGGTGATTAATCTTTGTGTTAAACTAACATTTATTAGTTTTTTAACTGTTTAAACAAAACAAAATACTTTATGATCCCTAAAGCACATGCTGCACACTTTATAACCGAAATGAATGAATAGTATTGACTGTTAGGATTTTTTCTAAGTAGAGATATAAAAAGTGCAAATATAAAAGTGTAATGCATGCTTCTTCTTAGAATAACTAATCTGAGGTTATGAGTTTCTTTCAAAATCAGACTTGGAAGTGCTCAAAATGTTAAAAAGTCATTTCTGAGAATAATTTGTCTAAATCTGTGCTGTGCTCCCAGATGAAAAAAAATAATAGAAACATGAAGTATTTATAGTGGCTTAAATGGTTATGATACTAACTGCATTAGTTTTAAAAGAAAATGCATTGGTCCCTGACGGTGGGTCTTGACTGGTAACCTTCTATGGAGATCTGATATATGACCATATATGAACAACACATAAATTTATAGCTAAAATATTTAAACAAATATCTACATGTTATGTATATTTGTAAACAGCCATTTTAAAAACATGTTGTATATATGACATATGTGTGAAATACAAACCTGAACCTGCAATATTGTATTGGTGGTAACTGGATGGTAAACCTGAAGTCCTACTAGATTAGTTTGCAGATTGCAGCAGTATTGAAATAAAAGCTGCTCAAATCTGCAAACAAGACACGGAAAAACACTTTAGAATAAAAGAATAGAATAAAGAATAAAAGAGGCTCGTGCATGTAAATAATAAATAAAGTCAAGCGCACATCTACTTTACCCAGAGTCTCGGAGGATTGCCCATTTATTCCTGAGTGTGTTTCCATGAGCTTCTCAGTTCAGCTCTTTTAATCCATCAGTTTAAAGCTGATCTCGATCTTCTGCCGGTCGAGACACTCACGAACTCAAGCGTGTTGTAAAATATCCTCGAGAACATTAAAATCTTTTAAATCTCTCTTCGCTGTTCACACGACTGACTGCGCGTCCACCTTGTGTTTACTTCCTTAATGCGGATACACCTATTGACCACAAGCCGGAGCCGAGGATCACCCATACACGAGTTGATTAGTCACGTTTTCTTGAGTATAATAATTAGACAATGCAGTCAGAATTAATTATTGTGCTTGTAATACGACATTAAACTATAAAAATAATCATTTTAAGTCTGTTTAAGCCTACAACGCGGACTTTATGTTGTAAATTGTAGCGCAGTTCTTCACCCGCCCCACTAGGGGGCGCGCACTGCTTCACGTTATGTCTGACTCGCAGCTTTCAGGTGTTTGACACTGACAGCATGAGGCTTGATGATACAACAGGTAAAACAAATCCTGACAGCTCCGTGATTGTATTATAATATCTGTAAACAACACATAAACAAACTGAACAGACACGTCGCGCTGTAAAGTGCAGGAATACAGTGACAAGAGACGCACCTGTAAGTAACTTTACCGTGTTTTCTCCGTATTGTTTGTGTTGACGTTTGATTTTTATGTCGTTTCCCAAAGCAGGACATGTCAGTTTAGCTCAACATAAACATATAAAAGTCACACTGTTCTAATCTTATCAGAGTTGTGTTTAAAATGTTTTATTTATTGAGCATTATGACTGTCTTCCTTAATTTAATCGGCTTTATTGCAGACTTTCATGACATGATGCTCTCATGCTGAACTAGTGCTGTGTTGATTTTATAATGAATTATGTCATATATTAAACGTTTTTAAATATGTTTGTCACTATTAATATACATTTTATAATTACTATTATTATCTTTTTATAATTTATAGTATATTCTGTATTATTTGGGCTGTAAAAGCTGAATAATCAATATTTGTACATAGTTCTATAGTTTAATATCAGGTATAGTTGAACTGAACAGTTGGGCCAATGCGAGTCTCTTTAATAAATCTTTTTATTGAATTATTTCAGTGTCCCGTTAACCAGATGCTGAAACACAGAGATCATTTGAAGACAATAACCTCAACATCAACAGCACGTGAGTCACACAGCGTTCATTCATTCACAGTCAAGCATTTATTATAATGAAGGGTTTTATGAGTGTTTCTATATTTGTGTGTTGATTTATTAAGACTTTTCAGTTCTTGTTTTAATTGTCTATTTTAAATGCTTTAGGCTTTGTTTATTAGATTTTCCTAATATCAATGTTTAAGTTTAATGATTAATGTATTTACCTTTTTTCATTCTTTAAAATTTTATATTACTAGATGTGTTTGTAGTCTAATAGTGACTTTTTTCAATTGTTACAGTTTTTACACTTAATTTTTTTTTATTATATTGGCGAATATGGTTAACTTCAAAATAACCAAGAGAACAGTTCTTAATATGTCCAGTGATGGCCAAGTGGTCAGAGCAAAGGGTTAGAGATCCATGGCCATCACAAGAGACGTGGGTTCGAATCACCACGATGATACTGAAATTATCCAGAAAATTCATTTTAGGCCATTTTTGGGGTCAAAAAAAAAGTTTTCCTTCCTTTTTTTTCTTCTGCTCCTCCTCCTCGTTCTCTCTTAGCCCCGCCTCTCTCTGCCACACCTCTCTCACACCTGCTGCTCGTCATCCCACTTATTTCTCAGTCCTGCCTTTCTGTCTTATACCTCCCCAGGTATGCCACATCTTTCAGGTCCGTGTTTTCCCATGTCCGTGTAGCCGCGCTGCCTGTTACCATCCCCGACATTTTTCCGATAGCTGCCACTTATCTCTTACCGCCCCAGGTACCATCTCACATTTCTCCCGGTGTCCGCCTTTTGTCTCTTACCGTTACACCTTCATTCCGGTATCCGCCTCTTGTACCGCCCCAGGTACTTTGCTGTATCCACAGCTGTCTTTGGTGGGATTCAAACCCATGCCTCATCCGTAACGTTGTCCGCAACCAACGGTGCTTGCCACTAGTGCCATCGTGGCTTTCACAATGAGAGCTAAACTTCGCGCAACTTTGTCTTTTCTTTTCACAACAGTTTAACATAAACATGAAAGGGATTCGAACCCCGGTCTCCAAGATCAAAGGTGAGTGCTCTACCCACTGACCCATCAGGTCTGTGCAGCAGATTGCTGTCTTTAATGGAGCTTTATAGATATGTTTATGGCGAATACAAAAAAATTGTAGCAATAGAGGGATTCAAACCCATGCTTTCATGCTTAAATGGCAATTATTCTCCCACTGTACTACAGGAGATGGTGATCATTGTGACACATTTTTGTCTATAGCTATAGATAAAGCTGCAGGTACATTTAAATGTTTGCAATAGTGGGATTCGAACCCACGTCTCTGTGATGTACAAAAAAAAGTTTCAATTAGCGAACAATTATCCCCTACACCACAGAGACAGAGATGATCAAGGTATCTTGTTTTCAGAGTATTTCCTGTTTTTAGTCCAGCTTCAGCATTAATTCAATAAACTTCACATTGGCATTTTAAAGTTAGCAAGACTGGGACTCAAACCCACGACTCTGCGTTATAAAAAAATGCAAAGAGCGAACGCTTATCTTCTGTGCCACAGAGGAAAAAACAATTGGCTATTGATTGTTTTGAGAGTAATTGTTGGTTTTACTTCAGTTTAGGTATAAATTATTGTACATTTCAGTTAGCAAGAGTGGGACACGAACCCTTGTCTCTGCGATGTAAAAAATGCAAAGAGCAAATAATTATCCTCTACACCACAGAGGCAGGAACAGATGCAGTTTGGTTGTTTTGACAGTAATTCTTGTTCGTAGCTTAAGCATTAATTACAATAAATGTAGCATTTGCAAGAGTGGGATTCAAACCCTCATCTCTGCTATGTAAAAGATGCAAAGAGCAAATAATTATCCTCTGCACCACAGAGCCAGGAACGATTGCCCTTTGTTTGTTCTGAGAATAATTCTTGTTTTTAATTATAATAGATTTCACTTTAGCAATAGTGGGTTTCAAACCCACATCTCTGCGATCGAAAAGTCTCAAAGTGTGAACATTTATCTTCTGCCCCACAGAGGCAGCAACAATTGCTGTGTGCCTTTTTTGATAGTAATGTTTGAATTCCATGCAGGTGAATTATATTTTAATTTTATATTCATGCAGAGTCAGGTATTGAACTCAGGTCAGCAAGAACACCTCACTGTTACATGACGACACACTAACCACTAGGCTATGGGGACTGAGATGCAGAAACACTCTGATGGCTAATTTAATCATATCTCAATCACATCCTTAAAATTACCTTGATTAACAGCTTCACCTGATTTCAATTAAGACTGTTAGTTCACTCAGGAAAGTGGCTCATCAGGAGCAGACGCTGATCTGATCTCTTACAGCTCTCTATTATATGTAAACCTGCCACTTAATGCCAACAAATATTCAGTGTTGAAAGTTGTGAAAATTTCCTAAGAGAGATTTGAACACACGTTACACTAAGACACTAATAGTCTCAGAATATATTTTGTCCATTGTGTTATGCATTTACAACATATCTGCTGGTTCAGCTCATGAAGAAATATTGTATATATAGTGCTGAAGAGGGATTTGAACTTCAGGCTTAAGCACAGAAACTTTTTATACATTTATTTTGTCAGACTGTGTTCATGACTCATAACTTATTAAGTTCAAGCCCATTATCTGTTCACATGTTGCATATTTTCTGTATTTCTGCTGTTCAACTATTTTTTTAGATAATTTAAAAATGTCACACATCACACAACTATTAATAAAGCAAAATCAAATGAATGACCAAAGTAAAGAACACCAAATGAACTGATATATTATAAAAATGCATTAATAACTTAATAAATGTATTTTCCACATCCTCAGTTTCGTCTCATAAATGTTTTGTAATTATTTGAACAGCAGAGTTTGTCAAATTTGCTCTGAAGCCTCTTCTGATCTTAAAGTCCTTCATTAGCCGCCTCAGGTGTTTATCATCAGGTAATTCTGGAAAGTGGATCTTCAGGATCAGGATTTTTCACCTTAAGAAATAAAAAAACTACTCTGTACTCCAGTTTCATGGATTGATGCAGATCCTCTTATTGTCCACAAGATGGAGCTGAAACTCTGATTTCGTGCATCTTTGTTATAAATGAAGCGGACTTGAAATGAAAACAAGTTTATTAGTCATTATATAATACAAATTTTATTTGTTTAAACATGCATATGCACTCAGTAATCAGTCACACGTTACTTTAAATGCCTTGTTAAGAATCTGTCAACAGTGATTTGACATCGAAAATAAGTGAACATTACCCAAAACATGTAAAAATAAAATTGAGAATATACTAAAATCATAGTTTAGTTCACCAATTTATGAATATTAATCTTCAATCTTCTCACTTATGACTTGTCGAAGTTCTCCATCATCTCCACTAGGCAGCGTGAGAGATCCTGCAGTGACCATAGCTAGCCATTTAGATTTTTATTCATTCTCAGGATATGAATTCTTATTATCAACAATTAAATGTGAACGGCGTCCTATGGTGACATTTAACTGGTAAGAATAGTTACAGATATCAAGAACTATATTTCCTGAGCCACAGTCACACTGCTCTTTTTGTCCCATAGACTTCCATCCATGTGCACATGCATGCAGCAGACTGGAACCGCAAGCTGGTGTGATGAGTTTCTCATGTAATGTAATGTGTATTTATATAGCGCATTCATCGTGTATGGCCATACACCTAAAACGCTTCACAATCAAGAGGGATGGGGAGGTCTCTCCGCACCACCACCAGAGTGCAGCATTCATGATGTGATGAAAGCCACAGGATAACGAGGCCAGTGCTTCACCACACACCAGCTATAGGGGGAGTACAGAGACAGTGATAGAGCCAATTCTGTGGATGGGGAAGATTGGGAGGACATGATGGATAAGGGCAGATGAAGGGAATTTAGCCAGGACACTGGGGTTACACCCCTACTCTTTAGAAGAAGTGCCATGGATTTTCCGATGACCACAAAGAGTCACGATTTCAGTTTAACGTCTCATCCGAAGACAGATGTGGCTGCATTTAAAAGTTCAAGATTGGTGACTGGCGAAATCACATTATACGATTGTGTGAGAGAAATAGAAGATCAAAACAAGACCCCTCTGTGCAGAAATGTAAAATATGAAGCAGTCGCTCGCTTTATCATTGTCTAATCATCATCTTATATCCTGCCCCTTTTCACAGTGCCGTATCTCACATGCTCAACTCTAGTGTGACTGTGGCTTTACTCAGTTCAGTTTAGTAAACTTGCCCAAAACCAACGGTGCGGGTTCGAAATTCCTGATATTGCATTTGCTTAACAGGATATGAAGTCTTGATGTGAAGAATGCTGATTGTTGATGTCTAGAATTCAGACCCAGAGAATGAATGAGTCAAAACAACTTGCTGAAACCTGAAAGTCAAAAGAACAATGACAGCTGTTAATATCACTCAATGACACATAGTTCAGTAAAACAGCAAATAAAACAGACACACAGTGCAGATAAAATGAAAATGAATGAAATAAAAGGAATCAAGCGTCAAATGACTTGTTACTTTCTGCCACAAAACACTTTAGATTTTATCCAACTTCAAAATACTGATATTCATATGCAACGTAAAATGAAGTGAGTTGATGTGTTTCTCCAACAAAATAAAGTCTGTGTTTGGGTCATTCAGTCACAAAAGCAGAGTTGTGGGACGTGTGAATAGATCAGACAGTCCCTGTCATGCAGAACATCCACTCATGGGGCTCTATCATACACCCGGCGCAACAAGGCGCAAGACGTGTTTGCCCCGACGTGTTGCTATTTTCAGACCAGCGCAACACTAATTTTCCAGTTTTCCGCCACGTTGTTTAAATAGCAAATCTATTTGCGCCACTTTGTGGACTCATGGGTGTTTTGGTCTAGAAAGGGGTGTGTTACGGTGCATTGCTGGCGCGTTGCTATTTTGAGGAACTGAAATAAACTGCACTAGCACTGCTGAAAGCAGGTCTAAAGTCCAGCGAAGAGTGCGTTAGTTATGCGCTTCGCTTACACATTGCGTAATACACTCAGGATGTACAGCAATACAGAAATCGTCACCTCGAAATTATAAGGTTTTATCTGCATTCTGAATGATTTTGAGATATTGAGCTTCAAAGTTTTTGCGTTCCATAGCAAACAGTATGTGTGTAACATTTGTTTTTTGAAATAAAACATCTTAAAATGTAAACAACATATAAAAGACATTTCATAATGTAAATGAGTTGTCATTTAAAAAGAATGCCAATAACTCAATTTTGACAGAAATGTCAGACAGAACCTTATAAGTCTAAATGACGAAACGTCTTTACAAATGAAAATGAATTAAAGGAAAGAAATATAATAAAATGTATTACTTTCTATGTAATTATAAAAGAACACTGCCTCCATGCCTTCTTCATCTCAGGGGGCTTTTTTCAGTTTATTCACGACAACTTGCTTTTGTATAATGTTATTATTATTAGTAGAAGTATTTATTATATGCATATTTATATTTGTTTTAATAAAAACAAGCTTAGATTTGTCCACCTGTCCAAAATAGTTTTGACAAAAATCTTTGCGCTTAACAAACTATCCTTATACTATCCTCTCTATTTCCTTATCCACGAAAGAGAGAAAGAGAATGAGAGATGAGTCTCTGATTGGTTTATACTCAAAACACACGCATAACTCATTAGGAGAATAAGCAGAACCCTGTTGGACCATGCGCCGCGGCGCAAAGTGTATTTTTCTGTCCTTAAAATAGCAAAAGTGGATTGGGACGCACGCTTAATGCGTGTATAATGCTTAATGCCCAAATAACCAATCAAGCTTGACTATAAGTGCATGATGAAGGATCAGACCCTCTGAAGTTTGGCTGTGGTTTGACCTGTGTTGGAAAAGGAGTGTTTGTAATTGACTCATCCATCTTGAGCCATCCATAGACCCAGAGCTTTACATCTTCTTCATCACTGAAACAGAGAAAAAATGATGGTGATTAATCTTTGTGGTAAACTAAAATATTTATTTATTATTATGTAAAAAAAATACTTTATGATCCCTAAAACACATGCTGCAGACTACATACCCGAAATGAATGAATAGTATTGACTATTAGGATTTTTTATTTTTAAGTAGCTACATAAATAGTGCACAAAGATATTGTCAACATAAAAGTGTAATGTGTGTTTTAAAATGAATAATCTGAGGTTATGGGTTTCTTTCAAAATCAGACTTGGAAGTAGGCATCGTAACCGTTTTCAGGTTTACCGGGGTTTGGAAAAGTCAAGGTTTTTAAACCACCCAAAATGTTCTGCTATACTGTTCCTATACGGTATATGTAAGATAACTATTATTATTTTTTTTACATTTTTTTTTGTTTTTTGTTTCACAACAGTATCCTAAAAGCAGAAAAGATCTCCAAACTCGCCTTTTCATGATTGATGTAAAGCTGGATTTATATTCACACATTCAGACTTTCTCCTTAATAATATAATCTCTGAGAAGTTTTATTTGCACATTCAAAATGGTGAAATCATATTAGCAGCCAATGGCTGTCAAAGTACAACACTGTTGGCAGTCTATTAAATAGTGCTAATGTCGTATTCAAGTCATACTTACATGCGATTTCAGACTGAATATTCAAAGCACCATGGTAAACAATACGAGTACGTCACAAGTTGCCACTGAACGAATGTGCGAATCTAAAACAAACTTTACTGCTATCTGTTCAAGTTGTGTTTTCAAGCTAATGAAGACAGCAGAAGTCATATTGTCATATTTGTGTTTAAAGGGGGAAAAACTTCTTGTTTTTTACCCAAACATTTAAAAAGCACATATTTTAGAGCAGTTATCACAATACAGTAAAACTGTGAAACCATGATGTTTTTATCCAAGCTTATCATACCGTCAGAATCATATAGCAGCCATGCCTACTTGGAAATGCTCAAAATATTAATAAGTCATTTTTAGGAATAATTTGTCCAAATCTGTGCTGTGCCCCAGATGATAAAAAAACAGAAGAAACCCTTGAAGGATTTTAGGGTTACAATAGTAACTGCATTGGTTTAAATAGAAAATGCATTGGTCCTTGTGGGTCTTTACTGGTAACCTTCTATACCATGTGGAGACCTGATATATGACCAAACCATATATGAACACATACATTTATAGCTAAAATATTTAAACAAATATCATCATGTTATGTATATTTGTAAACAGCCAATTTAAAAACATGTTGTATACATGACATATGTGTGAAATGCAAACCTGAACTTGCAATATTGTTTTAGTGGTAACTGGATGGTAAATCTGAAGTCCTACTAGATTAGTTTGCAGATTCCAGCAGTATTGATATAAAAGCTGCTGAAATCTGCAAACAAGACACAGAAAAACACTTTAGCGGTGAACAAAAGCGGCGCACGTGCATGAAAATAAAGTCAAGCGCACATCTACTTTACCCAGAGTCTCGGAGGATTGCCCATTCATTCCTGAGTGTTTACATGAGCTTCTCAGTTCAGCTCTTTTAATCCATCAGTTTAAAGCTGATCTCGATCTTCTGCCGGTCGAGACACTCACGAACTCAAGCATGTTGTAAAATATCCTCGAGAACATTAAAATCTTTTAAATCTCTCTTCGCTGTTCACACGACTGACTGCGCGTCCACCTTGTGTTTACTTCATTAATGCGGATACACCTATTGACCACAAGCCGGAGCTGAAGATCACCCATACACGAGTTGATTAGTCACGTTTTCTTAAGTATAATAATTAGACAATGCATTTAGAATTAATTATTGTGCTTGCAATATGCTATTAAACTCTAAAAGTAATAATTTTAAGCCTGTTTAAGCCTACAACGCGGACTTTATGTTATAAACTGTAGCGCAGTTTTCCATCCGCTCTACTAGGGGGCGCTTCAGCTTCAGGTGTTTGACAGTAACTGACAGCATGAGGCTTGACGATACAACACGTAAAACAAATCCTGACAGCTCCGTGATTGTATTATAATATCTGTAAACAACACATAAACAAACTGAACAGACACGCCGCGCTGTAAAGTGCAGGAATACAGTGACAAGAGACGCACCTGTAAGTAACTTTACCGTGTTTTCTCCGTATTGTTTGTGTTGACGTTTGATTTTTATGTCGTTTCCCAAGGCAGGACATGTCAGTTTAGCTCAACATAAACATAAAAGTCACACTATTTTATATACATACACACATTTGTACGTATTTCTATAAATTAATATCAGGTATAGTTGAACTGAACAGTTGGGCCAATGCGAGTCTCTTTAATAAATCTTTTTGTTTAATTATTTCAGTGTCCCGTTAACCAGACGCTGAAACACAAAGATCATTTGAAGACAATAACCTCAACATCAACAGCACGTGAGTCACACAGCGTTCATTCATTCACAGTCAAGCATTTATTATAATGAAGGGTTTTATGAGTGTTTCTATATTTGTGTGTTGATTTATTAAGACTTTTCAGTTCTTGTTTTAATTGTCCATTTTAAATGCTTTAGGCTTTGTTTATTAGGTTTTCCTAATATCAATGTTTAAGTTTAATGATTAATGTATTTACCTTTTTTCATTCTTTAATATTTGTATATTACTAGATGTGTTTGTAGTCTAATAGTGACTTTTTTCAATTGTTATAGTTTTTACACTTTATTTTTTTTTAATTGTATTGGCACATATGGTTAACTTCAAAATAACCAAGAGAACAGCTCTTAATATGTCCAGTGATGGCCAAGTGGTCAGAGCAAAGGGTTAGAGATCCAAGGCCATCACAAGAGATGTGGGTTCGAATCACCACGATGATACTGAAATTATCCAGAAAGTTCATTTTAGGCCGTTTTTGGGGTCAAAAAAAAAAGTTTTCCTTCCTTTTTTTTTTTCTTCTGCTCCTCCTCCTCGTTGTGTCTTAGCCCGGCCTCTCTCTGCCACACCTCTCTCACACCTGCTGCTTGTCAATCCACTTGTTTCTCAGTCCTGCCTTTCTGTCTTATACTTCCCCAGGTATGCCACATGTTTTAGGTCCGTGTTTTTCAAGGCTGTGTTGCTTCGCTGCTTGTTACCATCTCTGACAATTTTCCTTAGCTGCCACTTTTCTCTTACCGCCTCAGGTACCTTCTCACATTTCTTCCGGTTTCCGCCTTTTGTCTCTTACCGTTACACCTTCATTCTGGTATCCACCTCTTGTCTTGTACCGCCCCAGGTACTTTGCTGTATCCACAGCTGTCTTTGGTGGGATTCGAACCCATGCCTCAACCGTAACCTTGTCCGCAACCAACGGTGCTTGCCACTAGTGCCATCGTGGCTTTCACAATGAGAACTGAACTTCGCGCAACTTTGTCTTTTCTTTTCACAACAGTTTAACATAAACAAGAAAGGGATTTGAACCCCGGTTTCCAAGATGAAAGGCGTGTGCTCTATCCACTGACCCATTAGGTCTGTGCAGCAGATTGCTGTCTTTAATGGGGTTTTATAGATATGTTTATGGCGAATACAAAAAAATTGTAGCAGTATAGGGATTCAAACCCATGCTTTCATGCTTGAATGGCAATTATTCTCCCACTGCACTGCAGAAGATGTTGATTGAAGTGACAAATTTTTGTCTATAGCTATAGATGAAGCTGCAGGTACATTTAAATGTTTGCAATAGTGGGATTCGAACCCACGTCTCTGTGATGTAAAAAAAAAGTTCCACATAGCGAACAATTATCCCCTACACCACAGAGACAGAGATGATCAGGGTATCTTGTTTTCAGAGTATTTCCTGTATTCAGTCCAGCTTCAGCATTAATTCAATAAACTTCACATTAGCATTTTAAAGTTTGCAAGACTGGGACTCAAACCCACGACTCTGCGTTATAAAAAAATGCAAAGAGCAAACGATTATCTTCTGTGCCACAGAGGAAAAAACAATTGATTAATGATTGTTTTGAGAGTAATTGTTGGTTTTACTTCAGCTTAGGTATAAATTATTGTACATTTCAGTTAGCAAGAGTGGGACGCGAACCCTTGTCTCTGCGATGTAAAAAATGCAAAGAGCAAACAATTATCCTCTACACCACAGAGGCAAGAACAGTTGCAGTATGGTTGTTTTGACAGTAATTCTTGTTCTTAGCTTAAGCATTAATTACAATAAATGTAGCATTGGCAAGAGTGGGATTCAAACCCTCATCTCTGCTATGTAAAAGATGCAAAGAGCAAATAATTATCCTCTGCACCACAGAGCCAGGAACGATTACCCTTTGTTTGTTCTGAGAATAATTCTTGTTTTTAATTATAATAGATTTCTCTTTAGCAATAGTGGGTTTCAAACCCACATCTCTGCGATCGAAAAGTCTCAAAGTGTGAACATTTATCTTCTGCCCCACAGAGGCAGCAACAATTACTGTGTGCCTTTTTTGATAGTAATGTTTGAATTCCATGCAGGTGAATTATATTTTAATTTTATATTCATGCAGAGTCAGGTATTGAACTCAGGTCAGCAAGAACACCTCACTGTTACATGACGACACACTAACCACTAGGCTATGGGGACTGAGATGCAGAAACACTCTGATGGCTAATTTAATCATATCTCAATCACATCCTTAAAATTTCCTTGATTAACAGCTTCACCTGATTTCAATTAAGACTGTAAGTTCACTCAGGAAAGTGGCTCATCAGGAGCAGACGCTGATCTGATCTCTTACAGCTCTCTATTATATGTAAACCTGCCACGTAATGCCAGCAAATATTCAGTGTTGAAAGTTGTGAAAATTTCCTAAGAGAGATTTGAACACACGTTACACTAAGACTAATAGTCTCAGAATATATTTTGTCCCCTGTGTTATGCATTTACAACATATCTGCTGGTTCAGCTCATGAAGAAATATTGTATATATAGTGCTGAAGAGGGATTTGAACTTCAGGCTTAAGCACAGAAACTTTTTATACATTTATTTTGTCAGACTGTGTTCATGACTCATAACTTATTAAGTTCAAGCCCATGATCTGTTCACATGTTGCATATTTTCTGTATTTCTGCTGTTCAACTATTTTTTTAGATAATTTAAAAATGTCACACGTTCACACAACTATTAATAAAGCAAAATCAAATGAATGACCAAAGTAAAGAACACCAAATAAACTGATATATTATAAAAATGCATTAATAACTTAATAAATGTATTTTCCACATCCTCAGTTTCGTCTCATAAATGTTTTGTAATTATTTGAACAGCAGAGTTTGTCAAATTTGCTCTGAAGCCTCTTCTGATCTTAAAGTCCTTCATTAGCCGCCTCAGGTGTTTATCATCAGGTAATTCTGGAAAGTGGATCTTCAGGATCAGGATTTTTCACCTTAAGAAATAAAAAAGTACTCTGTACTCCAGTTTCATGGATTGATGCAGATCCTCTTATTGTCCACAAGATGGAGCTGAAACTCTGATTTCGTGCATCTTTGTTATAAATGAAGCGGACTTGAAATGAAAACAAGTTTATTAGTCATTATATAATACACACTTTATTTGTTTAAACATGCATATGCACTCAGTAATCAGTCACACGTTACTTTAAATGCAATGTTAAGAATCTGTCAACAGTGATTTGACATCAAATATAAATGAACATTACCCAAAACATGTGAAAATAAAATTGAGAATATACTAAAATCATAGTTTAGTTCACCAATTTATGAATATTAATCTTCAATCTTCTCACTTATGACTTGTTGAAGTTCTCCATCATCTCCACTTGGCAGCGTGAGAGATCCTGCAGTGACCATAGCTAGCCATTTAGATTTTTATTCATTCTCAGGATATGAATTCTTATTATCAACAATTAAATGTGAACGGCGTCCTATGGTGACATTTAACTGGTAAGAATAGTTACAGATATCAAGAACTATATTTCCTGAGCCACAGTCACACTGCTTTTTTTGTCCCATAGACTTCCATCCATATGCACATGCATGCAGCAGACTGGAACCGCAAGCTGGTGTGATGAGTTTCTCATGTAATGTAATGTGTATTTATATAGCGCATTCATCGTGTATGGCCATACACCTAAAACGCTTCACAATCAAGAGGGATGGGGAGGTCTCTCCGCACCACCACCAGAGTGCAGCATCCATGATGTGATGAAAGCCACAGGATAATGAGGCCAGTGCTTCACCACACACCAGCTATAGGGGGAGTACAGAGACAGTGATAGCGCCAATTCTGTGGATGGGGATGATTGGGAGGCCATGATGGATAAGGGCAGATGAAGGGAATTTAGCCAGGACACTGGGGTTACACCCCTACTCTTTAGAAGAAGTGCCATGGATTTTCCGATGACCACAAAGAGTCAGGATTTCAGTTTAACGTCTCATCCGAAGACAGATGTGGCTGCATTTAAAAGTTCAAGATTGGTGACTGGCGAAATCACATTATACGATTGTGTGAGAGAAATAGAAGATCAAAACAAGACCTCTCTGTGCAGAAATGTAAAATATGAAGCAGTCGCTCGCTTTATCATTGTCTAATCATCATCTTTTATCCTGCCCCTTTTCACAGTGCCGTATCTCACATGCTCAAACCCGAGTGTGACTGTGGCTTTACTCAGTTCAGTTTAGTAAACTTGCCCACAACCAACGGTGCGGGTTCAAAATTCCTGATATTGCATTTGCTTAACAGGATATGAAGTCTTGATGTGAAGAATGCTGATTGTTGATGTCGAGAATTCAGACCCAGAGAATGAATGAGTCAAAACAACTTGCTGCAACCTGCAACCTGAAAGTAAAAGAACAATGACAGCTGTTAATATCACTCAATGACACATAGTTCAGTAAAACAGCAAATAAAACAGACACACAGTGCAGATAAAATGAAAATGAATGAAATAAAAGGAATCGAGCGTCAAATGACTTGTTACTTTCTGCCACAACACACTTTAGATTTTATCCAACTTCAAAATACTGATATTCATATGCAACGTAAAATGAAGTGAGTTGATGTGTTTCTCCAACAAAATAAAGTCTGTGTTTGGGTCATTCAATCACAAAAGCAGAGTTGTGGGACGTGTAAATAGATCAGACAGTCCCTGTCATGCAGAACATCCACTCATGGGGCTCTATCATACACCCGGCGCAACAAGGCGCAAGACGTGTTTGCCCCGACGTGTTGCTATTTTCAGACAAGCGCAACACTAATTTTCCAGTTTTCCGCCACGTTGTTTAAATAGCAAATCTATTTGTGTCACTTCGTGGACTCATGGGTGTTTTGGTCTAGAAAGGGGTGTGTTACGGTGCATTGCTGGCGCGTTGCTATTTTGAGGAACTGAAATAACCTGCACTAGCACTGCTGAAAGCAGGTCTAAAGTCCAGCGAAGAGTGCGTTAGTTATGCGTTTTGCTTACACATTGCTTAATACACTCGGGATGTACAGCAATACAAAAATCATCACCTTGGAATTATAAGGTTTTATCTGCATTCTGAATGATTTTGAGATATTGAGCTTCAAAGTTTTCGCGTTCCATAGCAAACAGTATGTGTGTAACATTTGTTTTTTGAAATAAAACATCTTAAAATGTAAACAACGTATAAAAGACATTTCATAATGTAAATGAGTTGTCATTTAAAAAGAATGTCAATAACTCAATTTTGACAGAAATGTCAGACAGAACCTTATAAGTCTAAATGACGAAACGTCTTTACAAATGAAAATGAATTAAAGGAATAAAATATAATAAAATGTATTACTTTCTATGTAATTATAAAAGAACACTGCCTCCATGCCTTCTTCATCTCAGGGGGCTTTTTTCAGTTTATTCACGACAACTTGCTTTTGTATAATGTTATTATTATTAGTAGAAGTATTTATTATATGCATATTTATATTTGTTTTAATAAAAACACGCTTAGATTTGTCCACCTGTCCAAAATAGTTTTGACAAAAATCTTTGCGCTTAACAAACTAAATTAATTATGTAGGGTAATGGATGTCCTCAGCAGAGTGCATTCAACACTGTTTCCTTATCCACCAAAGAGAGAAAGAGAATGGAAGATGAGTCTCTGATTGGTTTATACTCAAAACACACCCATAACTCATTAGGAGAATAAGCAGAACACTGTTGGACCATGCGCCGCGGCGCAAAGTGTATTTTTCTGTCCTTAAAATAGCAAAAGTGGATTGGGACGCACGCTTAATGCGTTTGTACCTTGCGCTTCAGACTTTGCTCCTAGATTGTTCAAATAGAGCCCAAGGGCAGGTGAGATGTTGTGAACTAAATAACTAAATTGTAACGCACTGATCTGACCTTGCGCATCTGTTATTTGATAAACTGTATTTAGTCATCAGCTCACACAGAAATTAATGATCATTCATTCAAATCTGCCCAAATAACCAATCAAGCTTTACTATAAGTGCATGATGAAGGATCAGACCCTCTGAAGTTTGGCTGTGGTTTGACCTGTGTTGGAAAAGGAGTGTTTGTCATTGACTCATCCATCTTGAACCATCCATAGACCCAGAGCTTTACATCTTCTTCTTCACTGAAACAGAGAAAAGAAAAAATGATGGTGATTAATCTTTGTGGTGAACTAAAATATTTATTATTATTATGTAAAACAAAATACTTTATGATCCCTAAAACACATGCTGCAGACTACATACCCGAAATGAATGAATAGTATTGACTATTAGGATTTTTTATTTTTAAGTAGCTACATAAATAGTGCACAAAGATATTGTCAACATAAAAGTGTAATGTGTGTTTTAAAATGAATAATCTGAGGTTATGGGTTTCTTTCAAAATCAGACTTGGAAGTAGGCATCGTAACCGTTTTCAGGTTTACCGGGGTTTGGAAAAGTCAAGGTTTTTAAACCACCCAAAATGTTCTGCTATACTGTTCCTATACGGTATATGTAAGATAATTATTATTATTTTTTTACTTTTGTTTTGTTTTTTGTTTCACAACAGTATCCTAAAAGCAGAAAAGATCTCCAAACACGCCTTTTCATGATTGAGGTAAAGCTGGATTTATATTCACACATTCAGACTTTCTCCTTAATAATATAATCTCTGAGAAGTTTTATTTGCACATTCAAAATGGTGAAATCATATTAGCAGCCAATGGCTGTCAAAGTACAACACTGTTGGCAGTCTATTAAATAGTGCTAATGTCGTATTCAAGTCATACTTACATGCGATTTCAGACTGAATATTCAAAGCACCATGGTAAACAATACGAGTACGTCACAAGCTGCCACTGAACGAATGTGCGAATCTAAAACTAACTTTACTGCTATCTGTTCAAGTTGTGTTTTCAAGCTAATGAAGACAGCAGAAGTCATATTGTCATATTTGTGTTTAAAGGGGGAAAAACTTCTTGTTTTTTTACCCAAACATTTAAAAAGAGCATATTTTAGAGCAGTTATCACAATACAGTAAAACTGTGAAACCATGATAAAAAAAAAAAACAGAAGAAACCCTTGAAGAATTTAGGGTTACAATAGTAACTGCATTGGTTTAAATAGAAAATGCATTGGTTCCTTGTGGGTCTTTACTGGTAACCTTCTATACCATGTGGAGACCTGATATATGACCAAACCATATATGAACACATAAATTTATAGCTAAAATATTTAAACAAATATCTCCATGTTATGTATAT